>NC_134559.1:22415491-22608638 GCF_025594145.1 Primulina tabacum | reverse complement strand
TTCCTCATCGAGAGTTGTCGACGAGTTCGGCAAGTTATTGAAAGAGCAAGCCAAGGTCCACAGTGAACAGATTCAGCAGTTGCTCCGTTTGCAAGGTACAGGTCAAGGTAGAGGCCAAGGGAGAGGCCAAGTGGTTCAAGCAGTTGGAACTGATGGGATTTTTATGCTTTTAAGAGGATTGATTTAGTCCCCGGGACGGTTCCTATTTCTAAGGCTCCGTACAGAATGCCCCAACGGAGATGAAAGAATTGAAGACGCAGTTGCAGGATCTATTGGATAAAGGTTTTATTCGGCCGAGTTCTTTGCCTTGGGGAGCTCCGGTTTTTTTGTCAAGAAGAAAGATGGGTCTTTGCGGCTGTGCATTGACTACAGAGAAATCAACAAAGTGACGATTAAGAATAAATATTTGTTGCCATGAAGACGACCTTTTTGATCAACTGCAAGGGGCTACAGTGTTTTCGAAGATTGATCAGCGATCTGGCTATTATAAGTTGAAAGTTAGGAGTGTTATATTTCCGGACCAGGTATGGTCATTACGAATTTCTTGTTATGTCGTTCGGTCTGACTAATGCTCCTTCAGTCTTCATGGATCTTATGAACCGAGTGTTCAAGCCGTATTTGGATAGCTTTGTCATTGTTTTCATTGATGATATTGATTTATTCCAAGACCAGAAAGCTTCATGCAGAGCACCTCAGAGTTGTTCTTCAGTTATTGAGAGAAGAGGTTGTATGCTAAGTTGAAGAAATGTGAGTTCTGGTTGGAGCAGATTTCTTTCTTAGGCCATGTTGTTTCGAAGGATGGTTTAGCTGTTGATCCAGCGAAAGTAGAGGCGATTCAGAAGTGGCCTATCCCTACCACTATATCAGAGGTACGCAGTTTTCTTGGTTTGGGGGTTATTATCGTCGTTTATTTCAGATTTTTCCAAGATTGCCCTGCCGTTAACCAATTTGATGAGAAGACTGTGAAGTTTGAGTGGTCCAATGAATGCCAAAATGGATTTCAAGAGTTGAAAGATAGGTTGACGACAGCTCCGGTACTTGCATTGCCCAGTGGTTCAGAGGACTTTGTTGTTTTTACCGATGCGTCGAAGAAGGGCCTCGGTGCAGTGCTGATGCAACGTGGAAAGGTTATAGCCTATGCTTCTCGTCAGTTGAAGGACTACGAGAAAATTTATCCTACGCATGATTTGGAGCTGGCAGCTGTGGTTTTCGCCCTGAAAATCTGGAGACATTATTTATATGGCGAAAAGTGTGAAATTTTCACGGACCACAATAGTTTAAAGTATTTGTTCTCCAAGAAATAAATCGATATGCAAAAGAGACGGTGGTTAGAGCTTGTCAAAGACTATGATGTGACGATTAGTTATCACCCTGGGAAGGCGAATGTTGCGGATGCATTGAGCCGTAAGTCGAGTTCATCTTTGAGTTCTATGATCCAGAGACCGTTGTTATTAGACTTGCAACGAGAAGAGATAGTTTTGGTATTACCGGGAACCATTGCTCGCTTTTCAGCGTTGATCATTCGGGCTACATTGACGGATAGAATTCGTAGAGAGCAGGCCATTGATGCACAGTTGACAGAGATGAGAGCCAGAGCAAAACAGAGAGGTAATTCCGAGTTTGGGATGAATACAGATGGTTTGATGACATTCAGAGGCTGTATATCATTCCTACTGGTGATGATATTCGACGAGACGTCTTGACAGAGGCACATACCGCGCCATATTTGATACATCCAGGTAGTACCAAGATGTATCAGGATCTTCGAAGACTCTATTGGTGGCCATGTATGAAGAAGGATATTGCTATGTTTATTTCTCAGTGCCTAACTTGTCAGCATGTGAAAATTGAACATCAGAAACATGCTGGGACATTGCTATCATTGCCGATTCCTCAATGGAAATAGGAGCACATTACGATGGACTTCGTGGTTGGTCTTCCCAAAACGCAAAAAGGTTATAACTCTATTTGGGTTATTGTTGATCGGTTGACCAAGTCAGCGCATTTTCTCCCAGCCAAGACAATGTATTCCTTGAACAAGTATGCCAAAGAGTACATAGCAGAGATTGTCAGACTTCATGGTGTTCCTGTGTCGATCGTGACCCTAGATTTACTTCAGAGTTTTGGAAGAGTTTGCATAAAGCCATGGGTACACGGTTAGCATTCAGTACAGCATATCACCCTCAGAGCGACGGTCAATCAGAGAGAGTTATTCAGATTTTAGAGGATATGCTCAGAGCTTGTACTATCGACTATCCTGGTAGTTGGGATTCCAAATTGCCTCTTGTTGAGTTCACGTACAATAACAGTTACCAAGCGACGATTGGCATGGCACCGTATGAAGCACTTTGTGGCAAAATGTAGAGCTCCCTTATATTGGGATAAGATTGGTGAGAGAAAGATGTTGGGTCCAGAGTTGGTCCAACAGATAGCTGATGTTGTTGCTGTTATTCGAGAGAGGATGAAGACAGCACAGTCGAGACAGAAGAGTTATGCTGATGTACGGCGAAGGCAGTTGCAGTTTGAGGTTAGTGATCACGTATTCTTGAAGATTGCACCTCTTAAAAGTGTGATGCGGTTTGGCAAAAAGGAAAAGTTGAGTCCAAGGTATAGGCCCATTTGAGATTTTGGACAGAGTCGTTGATCGAGCTTACAGGTTAGCCCTACCGCCAGATCTTGATAGAGTTCATAATATTTTTCATGTCAAGTATATTGCAAATCCTTCCCATGTTCTTCTTCACGAGCCATTGGATTTGACGCCGAATTTAACGTACCAAGAGATTCCAGTCCAGATTCTGGATCGCAAAGTTAAAGTGTTGAGGAACAAAGAGATCGGCATTGTTAAAGTCCTTTGGAGGAATCAAATGATTGAAGAAGCCACGTGGAAACCAGAGGATGAGATGAATGAGAGGTATCCTGAGTTGTTTGCGCAGTGACGTCAATTTCAAGGACGAAATTCCTTTAAGGAGGGGAGATTGTAATATCCAAGCTTGGTGAACGGTACAGTTTAAGATTTCTTATGTTTATGGACTATTTGGTTAAGTTTAAGTATAGTTTAAATGTTAAGAATTTGGATTTATGATTTATAGTATTGTTGATTATAGATGGTGTGTAGTCATAGTGTAGCGTCGTTGCGGTTTAATTCATGGTAATTTGTATGTTGAGCCAATTGGTATGAGGTCAGTTGGAGTGGTTAGATAAGACATAGAGGTGCAACTTTCATGTTGAGAGTGTTGCCGAATTATGAGGAGAAGCGACGTTGCGATTCAATTTTTGTTGCATAGAGTTTATTGTTGGGTACAGAGGAGAGTGCACCCGCACTGGAAAAGGCACCGCACCCGCGGTGATTGGGCAGAGGCGACACCGCACCCGCGGTGATTGGGCAGAGGCGACACCGCACCCGCGGTTGGAGAAGTACCGCACCCGCGGTCGGCTAGTGCACCCGCGGTATAAAATTTAGTGCACCCGCAGTCGACTGTTTCAGATTTTTGGATGTTGTCCAGTACACGCAGCGCACCCGCGGTCCAAGGCTTAGCGCACCCGCGGTGCATGTACAATAAAAGCGTGTTTTGGTTTAAGTGTTATAAGACAAGAGTTGGCTCAATATTTCCTCATTTCTCTCCTCACTTCTCGAAATTTCAGCTCAAGGGAGACTAGGGTTCCTACATTTCTTTCCTTTCTTTGATTCAAGCTTATTGTTGGATTATTGAAAATGTGTTTATGTCAAGAAAATTTTAAATTCTTCCTCCCTTCAAATAAATTTTAGAAAATTTCCGCTGTTATTTTATGATATCGGTCAGAGGTGTTACAGAATTTGTAATCAAATAAAAATTATATCAAATGTGAAAATATAAATTTGAATTTAGCATACTAAAATTCATCAAAATTATATATACACACAATTTTGATATCTTTGGCACATCTTATTGGACGTTCGTGAGATGTTTGTACGAACATCTAACGAGAATTTAATGCAACACATTTTCCGAAACATGAAAATATGTGAGGGCACAACGAATGTGATGTTTCACAAGGTGTTCACCGAATGTCTTGCGATACCCATTATTATCAACCTGATAGTGCGCAAAATAGTATATATATTGTGGCTCGAACATTAGATATTGTATGACATACCGTTCACATTAAGTTATTAGTATAATTTATAATACCAACTTCACTTTTCACATAAATAATTTTCAGTAGTGTGTATATATATTCAAATTCAGTCAAGTATTTATAAATGGGTTTTAAATTTGTGACATAAATATAGTTTCAACAAAATATATTAACTAGGAACATACATATTTTGTTGAAAATATATTTATGTCACAAATTTAAAACCCATTTATAAATACTTGACTGAACATCAAATTCGGACTCGCAATGTCACTTTGTTTGCTTATTTTCTTAGATTCAAATTTATACAACTCTCATAGCACTTGGCTTCTAAGTGCAAAATTCAAATTGAGCACTAGAAATCAAATCGAATATTATAATTCTCAATTAAGATTGCAATTTCACACCACCTCCTCACGTTCAAAGAAAATTACTTGGTCAAAGCCTTTAAGGAGATAGTTGGTAGAGCATGTGATCATTTGATTAATGGTGATAGGTTCGATTATCCCTATCAATATTTTTTCGAACGAGCCTTTCGCATAGAATTTATCTATTAAGATTTACCTGACTAGTGTGATTTGTAGGTTATTGCGTTAGCTCGAGTGTTTACTCACCGTACACCAAAGATAGGTCACGGCTACATCGTCGTAAAAAAATTTATATCATTAAAATATTGATTATGTTGGGTTGCAATAATCTCGTCTTTGCTAGAAAAAAAAAATCAAATCGTGGAGTTTGAACTATTGTACGATTTTTAAAATTTTTGAATTACACTATTTCCACTAGCTATAATAGTAAAGCAACAATTGCTCAGTCCTATAGTTAGTTATAGAATCAAAATCACGAGTTCAGTTTGCATAAATTGCTACGAGTACCATTATTAGGATGAAAATGACCATTTTGACAAACTAACTATTTGAATAGTCTACGCTCAACTGAAAACGTTTATCACAACCAATCAAACGAATGAAATCTGCAATAATTTAGAGCACGGTGAGAAAAAATGCATGCCAAGTTTCTCTAATTTGATTCACTTTTTTAGGGCATGAAATGCTGAAATTTTAAGCATCTTTCTGTAATTAGGACTCAATTAACTCATTTTCATTCTATAATTTTTACGCTTAATAAGAAAATTAAATGTCAAATATAATATTCCGGGGAGGTGAATGCAAAATATTCGTTCAAAAATATATGTGGTACTTTTAGACAATCACGATCACACTAAATATGACAAATATCTCAAAATTATAAAACAAGGGAAAAATAAAAATTGGTTTGACATTCGAAGCATTTGTGTGAGTGTGTACATTGAGTTTCTTGGTTAGTTCGACCCTATCCTTTGGATTTCAAATTTAATTAATTGTTAAAATAAATTTATATAGAGTGAATCTGAAATCTATCACTTTATTAATTCATGTAAATGTAATATTAATTTTGGATTAAAATACACACCAGATAAGTGTGTCGGGATTTCTGTTTAACATAAACTGTAAAAACGTTGTATGTATCAGATATCAAAGTTGTTCAGATATTGTAACATTTATTGACAACACGCAATGGAATGATATATCACCCAAGTAAATAATTTAAACAAAAATAATTCAGAGATAATTATGCACAAGTATAAATATTTGTACAATATCTCGGGCAAAATAATCACTACCTAATCAACTTGAGTTTACAAAAACTAATACCAGTGGTTCTATGAAAAACTATCTTCCTTAACACGATAAGGAATCAAATTGCATCTTAAAACAAATAATCAAATTAAAAATATATTCAAAGAACGCAAACAGTATACAGAAAACTGGAGCAATAAAAACACAATCTTCAATCAACACTTTTACAAAATTTGTCTTCAGACGTCTCCAACAATCATGGAAACATGTTGTAGCCGCACTCTTTAGCAATGACGTTCTTGAGAATTGAATTTTCTCTCTTGATATCTCGTCATGCAAAAATCTTTTTAAGCCACTAACTTCTCCTCTTATATAGACTTTTTTCTCCTATAATTTATCTCAAAAAAGAATCCTACAAAATATGGAAACAAGAGTTTTATTATAAGTAAACTCTTTTAAATAATAATATTATATCATGAGAATCTTAGCATAATTATCAAAAATCTAGAAAAGCAAAACCCTTAATTAATTATTTCACACAATCTTATTAATAAAGAAAAGATAATTTTAAAGAATAAATTATATTTTGGGAACTAAAAATTATTTTTCCTTTCAATCTCTTTTTTGTCTTTCTGGACAAAATGAACACAAACTCAATTTTCCATGTTGACTCCATTTTATCTCCCCTTGAATGTGAAAATCTACCTCCCCCTGATTTTGATAACGTATCTCCCCTAAATTTGATTATGATAGCATGAGTGTTGCTAGCGGTGTTGACACGGAAGACAACATGGGAAAGAAACATTCATTGCATAGTGGAGCATAGACTTAACACAAAACTTAAAATAACATAAACACATAGCAGATGATATAAAATCACAAATAACTATCAGTGTTAGCTATTGCTTCCTCTTCTTCTTTCATTCCCGATGGTCCTCCTTAATTTGTTTGTGCACCAATATTTTGCGTTTCTCCCTTTTTTTCCAAAATGACAGCAACTTCTAGGGTCAGCCTGTATTCAGCAACAAGATTTTCATAGTAGATCAAATCAGTCTAGGTTTTAATGATCTTAGCCAGGGCATGATCAATATGAGCCTGTATGGCAGTGGTGAAGAGCATGACATATCCAGTGGAGGTGGCTGTATTTTGAGAACCTTGGGGTGTGTTGGAGATATAAGATGCAGTGCTTGACACAGACCAAGGTAGCTCTACCTTCTTGTTTCCTTTAAGCAGAGCAAGGGAAATTTTCAGTAGGTCGCTTACATCAGATAGTTGCTCATCAACATCTCTAATGAATTCCTGAGACTAAAGGATTCCGTAAATCAGTGAGGGAAATGGCAGTTTGGATGATTTGAGTCCTCTATCTTCAAATTGGAGAACTGTTTTGAAGACCAGCTTACCAAAATTTAAAGTGCATGTGTACTAATGGAGAATAGATGCATAGCTTGTTGCCTTGTGACAATTGTAGAGTTTGTGGAAGGAGTCCAATTGCGGATCGCAATCTTGTGAAGAACATAAAAAAAGATGTCAGATTGGCGGCACACAGATAAATCTGTAGGAGAATGATAAAAGTTGTTGATGATAGCTGGACTGAATTCATATACCTTGTTTCTAACAAACACTTTCCCACATTTTCTAGACATCTCATCTCCAACACCTAGTGAAAGATTTGTGTAAAACTCAAGAACAAGTTTATAGATATATGGTACCACAGCAGAAACCATCGAAAGTAGCTTGAAAATTTGCAGAAAGGCCACCAAGTTTTGCCAAGAAAAGGCATGTGTCCACGTTCTTCTCATCAAGAAAATCTCGGTTGGCATACACAAACCACTGCGCCAAAGATTTTCGGTGTAGAACTTAGTTGAGATGGCTTTACTCAAATCATAATCTTCCCAGTCAATGTTGTCGGGATGTCCTCAACATCCAATTCAACATCATCACTATCAGTTGAGTTGTCAGAACCATCATCAAATACTTCATCAGATGTGTTGGATGATGAATCGTCGTAGGCCTCAGGCCTATTGTCCGCAAATTCTTGTTCCATTTCTGCATCAGGTTCATCACTGGTGTCTGCAGGGTAGATACGGAGGCAATGTCTTTGTATTTCTTTAAGTTGGCCAGAAATTGTGCCAGAGAGACTTCGTCCTCATCAAACAGAGTTGGTTCCTTTGGGTCAAACGGTGCAGCATCAGTATCATAAATTGAGAGTGTGTCATCTAAGGAACTTCTTACAGTAGGAGGTGCCGGATTCTTATGAGCCACCAACTCGTAATCAACATCCTCTGAATCATCTCCAGAATTGTTATCGGTGTCATCCGGCGACGATCTTGCAGATGATTCTCCTTTGGAGCGAAATCGTTTTCAAGGAGTATAGTCAGGATTGTATCCTGATTGGCGTTTTGATATGCAAATTGGTGGTGGTGGCGGAAAAAATTGATTGAAGACAAAAAAATTGGGTAGGTTTTCTACATCGATTCCATTCCTGGGCTCACCTGGTGCTAAAGTTTCTAGAGGAATAGAAATGTCTTCAAAATGAACAATTTCCAGGGTCGAGCACCATGTGTGTCTGTAGGTGTTGCGTGAACAGGGGCAAAATCCTCCATGTAACCCATTTCGCTTCGGATGCCCGCATACCTTTTCTTGCCAATTTTGATATTGCAGGCGAATCAGAGTAAACGAGAGAATTTTCACATAGATTTTATCAGAATGCGGAAATTATTTTAGCTAATGATAAGAGAATAGTATGAATTGATGAAACTTAATAGTCAATGAGTAAACAACGTTTAGTTCAACGGTAACAATTATTTGCGTAAGAGTAGCCCTTAATTGCCTAACAGATTTCACAGAGTTTCACCAATTGTAATAAAGTAACATGTGAAAAATTTTGAAAAAAAACTTTGGCAAATCTCGTCAAGACATGCGACGATAATCCAACATAATTGTTTCCCAAAAATTAATTTACAGATTTAAACTTCACGTCGGCTTAACACCACTAATCCGCCAGAGATCATAATATTATATTTCTTGTAAATAGATTTTTTCGCCTTATTTTCTCCCTTGAACACTAATAACATCTTGAGCCCAAGATATTCACAATCCTATATATATATGCATGACTTAATTATGTCTAAAACAGAATGAAACATAATATAAACATGATAAGGTGAATGTCATATGTTCAGAAATGGGATGTGTTCACTGATTTGGCAACATCTTTTTACAGCACTTCTAATTTTCAGAAAATTTTTTGATTTTCCTGTATATATATTATATATATATATCACACATAGAAGAATGGTCTTCCTTGGGACTACTCTGCTTTTTCAATTTTCTTCTGTTATGATTTCTATTTTAGACTCAAAAGAGGTAACTTCCACACTAAAAGAACAATCTTTATTTGGACACTTTTAGGTAGCTTTTTCCATTCTTTTCTTTTTATTCAAATTAAAATCTTCCTTTTTATTTAATTGCTCATCTTCTCAGTCACTTTTCAACAGGACAAGATCATTAGGTACAAACATCCGTCAACTACTTTGTGACTTCGTCAAGCACATATCATGGTCAAGTGTGTTTCTTCAAACAGAATTGATAAATTGACAGCACATCAAAAAATTAGTCAACACAGTGCAAACATCACATATAACAAATGAATGAAAATGAAGAATGCCTAATTTCCTAAACATGCACATGCATGTTAGATGTTATCCTAGATGTTGCAACATCCAAGGCAACATTCGTGATGTGATCGGAATGACACATGCTGAGAGATTTTCTAAGATTGGAGAATATCTCGAAGTCTAATGCTTTCTTGAATATGTCTGTCAATTGGTTATTTGTCCCAACCAATTCCATACGGTTCAAATCTTTCCTCTATTAAATCTCGAATTAAATGATATCTAATGTCAATGTATTTTGTTCGAGAGTGTTGTACTGGATTTTTGATATGTGAATTGCGCTTGAATTGTCACAGTACACAAGGCCATAGTCTTCACCATTTGATTCATCCATAAAAGTTGGGAGCAACAACTTCAAACTACTACATATTTAGATTCAGCAGTCGAGAGTAACACCCAATTTTGCTTCCTACTATATCATGAAATTAGGTTATTTCCAAGGTAGAAACATCCTCTCATTGTGCTTTTTCTATCATCTGAATCTCTAGCCCAGTTGGCATTAAGAAACCCAGTAAATTGATATTTGCCTCTCGAGTGTACCACTGAAACGTAGACTAATAATTTCCTTTAAAATATACTAGAAAAGTTTTTTATACCCTTCTATTCGGCAGAAATATACTATACGTATATATATGTATATATATATATATGTATATATATATATGTATGTATTTTTAAATATACTTTGCACCATTTAAAATAGACCAATCAACATATAATCTGAAAATACAAAAGAACGCAATTCAAAACAAGACATTGTAAATCGTCAAAACCAAACCTAAAACTACATTTTAAAATAGAAAAAAACTCTTAAATCCTCTCAAAAGCATAAAAATTATAAAATCTTTAAGTAATCTTAATGTGGAAAACTAGCAAAGATCATCGGGTTATGTGCACCATCAGTCCAGCTAGTTAAACCATCAAATCCTCCATCATCAACAAAATCATGCTCACCTACATCGATCACACTTAGTGAGTACTCAGCAAATCTTAACCATGATAACAAGTAGTATATATATAAATTCACAAGCTTAACAGTGAAAGATATTTTTAATAAAAATAGTTTTTCGTGAATATGCATAACTTTAACTCTTTTTTCCTTTCATCATAAATATTTATTTTCATCATATACATATATGTTTCCCTTTTATTGAATTCAGATCGTTAATTGTGACTTTCTTATCAGCTGTAGGTTGATGGATCCATTTATGTATAATTATGGTACCAGACGGCGGGACATCAGCAAAAACCTCTCACCCGTCAACTGATCTTTGGCCTTACATATCATCGTATTAGTCAAAATCACATTACCTCCTTCAACCTTTCATTATTTTTATCACTTATAAAAATTCATGCACATATATATCATTTTTCTTTTAAATCAAACATGCAACACGTCTTTTAGCATTAATCGTTTCTCATCATAAATTCCATAAAAATTTCAAAATAAAGATTTTATCATTCATTACAGCATTCATGGCACTTCCAAGACGTCTAACATTTTCAGGTGTAAAATGACCGTTTTTCCCAGAAAACCTAACACTCCCATTTATCCTAGTCCTTAAAACGACGACACAAATCTATCCAAACTGAACATAACACCTTAAAATATATCATAAACATTTCTAAGATGTAAACTTAAGCTCCTTGTCTAATTTCCTAATTTGTTTTAAAAGTTAAACGTACGTCTCGGTTTTAACCCGAATCGCCTCGAAACTTAACCAAACTTGAACTGTGACACCCTGGACCGATTTTAATAAAATAACAGCGGAATATAAAATTTTCTAAAAAGAAGGAAGGATTTAAAAATACACGTCAATGTATAATCAAAAGTATATACATGATCAATCAAATGATACAACAAAATACAAAATATCATTTTTGTGATCATGTCCAAAATGCTAGCAAAATAACTTCTTCCTTCCTTCTCTATATGCATATGACTCCGGCCCACAATCAACGTCCCGGCCCGTCGCTCTTATCTGCATCACATGAATAACTGAAATGAGTATAAAAACTCAGCAAGTGGAACTCTTACATAGCAATGGATACATAGCATACTCTGAAAATCATGACTTTGAAAACATTAAATACATCAACTCTAGAAACATGAATAGCATAGCAAAACATGAACAATAAGATGGTATTTCTCTTTTCTCTGTTGGATTGATATCTATATAGTATCTCTGGCTCTGTACCTATATCCCATCGATATAAATTGATAACTCTGAGGGATATAAGGCTATGGTCGTTGATCAACTAATTGCATGCAATCTCTGACTATGTATCTATCAATCCATAAAACATTTGAACTCTCTCTTGAGCATTTTATCAAACACTTTGCATACTCTTCTCTTGTATTCCCTTTTCACAATTGAGACATAAAATTGCCTCTAATATACAACAAGGTATATCTATACATAATATGAATCAAATGGAAGGGATAACATGTTAAAACATTGTAACACAATACATATATTATCATGTGAGCACAAGGAATGAAATTCCACTTACTACCAATTAAATCCCTTGATATAATCCCTTGGTTGAAATCCTACAACAATAAACCATATATAACACCATCAATAACCCAATAATCCAACAACATATCATAAAAGCCATAGAATCAACACCATCACAAACCCATATCATCTCTCACAGACCAAAACCAAGAATAAATAACACCAAAAGCTTACCTTAGCTTCCTTGATCCCAAAATAACCTTGATCGTCTCAACAAATAACCAACAAGAGGCTTGGATTAAAGAAAGGAATTGAAGGAAATGAAGAAACCCTAGCCTCCAAGGAGAGAAAAAATCGAGAATGAGGGGAAGGAAATAAGAGAAATGAAGCCCACTCATCCATTTAACTCACTAAAATCTCAAAACACGCTCTAGTGTTCATGCACCGCGGGTGCGCTCCAACATGCACCGCGGTGCGGTGTGCCCTCGGCAACTCAAACCAAAAATCTGAAATGTCGACCGCAGGTGCGCTCCATAAAAGACCGCGCGTGCGCTCTGGTCTCGGCCATCCACCGCGGGTGCGCTTGCACTATGGACCGCGGGTGCGGTGAAGCTACTGGAAAAACATCACAATTCTGAACATGAGACCGCGGGTGCGGTACCTATATGACCGCGGGTGCGGTCCCCCTCTGCATCCAACAACCAAATCTATGCAACAAAGATCAAATCGAAACGCTGATACAATACAACTACACATCAACTAATATCAACAATGCCACAAAACAATAATAACCAACAATACTATGACCCATAAACACAACTCTTAACATCACACTATACTAAAACTCAACCAAATAGTCAATAATCATACGAATCTTAAACCGTACCGGACACCAGGCTTGGCTATTACAATCTCCCCTCCTTAAGGGAATTTCGTCCTCGAAATTGATGTCACTGCGCAAACAACTCAGGATACTTCTCTTTCAATCTCATCCTCTTGTTCCCACGTGGCTTCTTCAATCAGATGATTCCTCCAAGGACTTTAACAATGCTGATCTCTTTGTTTCTCAACACTCTAACTCTGCGATCCAGAATCTGGACCGGAATCTCTTGGTACGTCAAATTCGGCGTCAAATCCAATGGCTCGTGGTGAAGAATATGGGAAGGATTTGCAATATACTTCCTGAGCATTGAAATATGAAAAACATTATGAACTCTGTCAGATCTGGCGGTAGTGCTAACCTGTAAGCTCGATCACCAACTCTATCCAAGATCTCAAATGGGCCAATAAATCTCGGACTCAACTTTCCCTTCTTGCCAAACCGCATCACACCCTTAAGAGGTGCTATCTTCAAGAACACATGGTCGCCCACCTCAAACTGCAACGGCCTACGACGCACATCAGCATAACTCTTCTGTCTCGATTGTGCTGTCTTCATCCTCTCTCGAATAACAGCAACAACATCAGCTGTCTGTTGGACCAACTCTGGACCCACATCTTCCTCTCACCAATCTCATCCCAATACAATGGCGATCTACACTTTCTGCATAAAGTGCTTCATACGGTGCCATTCCAATCGTCGCTTGGTAGCTATTATTGTACGTGAACTCAACAAGAGGCAATTTGGAATCCCAACTACCAGGATAGTCGATAGTACAAGCTCTGAGCATATCCTCTAGAATCTGAATAACTCTCTCTGATTGACCGTCACTCTGGGGGTGATATGCTGTACTGAATGCTAACCGTGAACCCATAGCTCTGTGTAAACTCTTCCAAAACTCTGAAATAAATCTAGGGTCACGATCAGACACGATCGACACAGGAACACCATGAAGTCTAACATCTCTGCTATGTACTCTTCGGCATACTGCTTCATAGAATACGTCGTCTTGACTGGAAGAAAATGCGCTGACTTGGTCAACCGATCAACATAACCCAAATAGAGTTAAGACCTTTCTGCGTCCTTGGAAGACCAGTCACGAAGTCCAACGTAAGATGCTCCCATTTCCATTGAGGAATCGGTAATGACAGCAATGTCCCAGCAGGTCTCTGATGCTCGATTTTCACCTACTGACAAGTTAGGCACTGAGAAATAAACATGGCAATATCATTCGCCACCAATAGAGTCTACGAAGATCCTGATACATCTTAGTGCTGCCTGGATGTATCGAGTATGACGCGGTATGTGCCTCTGTCAAGACGTCTCGCCGAATATCATCACCAACAGGAATACATATACGGCCTCTGAAAGTCACCAAACCATCTCCATTCAATCCAAACTCTGAATTACCTCTCTCCTCTGCTCTGACTCTCAACTCTGTCAACTGAACATCAATGGCCTGCTCTCTACGGATCCGGTCCGTCAATGTAGCCCGAATAACCAACGCTAAAAAGCGAGCAATGGTTCCCGGAACAACCAAAGCTATCTTTCTCGCTGCAAATCTAACAACAATGGCTTTTGAATCAAAGAATTCAAAGAAGAACTCGACTTACGGCTCAAAGCATCTGCTACAACATTTGCCTTCCCTGGGTGGTAACTAATCGTCATATCATAATCTTTGACAAGCTCTAACCACCGTCTCTGTCGCATATTGAGTTCTTTCTGAGAAAACAAATACTTCAAACTCTTGTGGTCCGTGAAAATTTCACACTTTTCGCCATATAAATAATGTCTCCAGATTTTCAAGGCGAAAACCACTGCTGCTAGCTCCAAATCATGCGTAGGATAATTCTTCTCGTAGTCCTTCAAATGGCGAGAAGCATAAGCTATAACTTTCCCACGCTGCATCAGCACTGCACCAAGACCCTTCTTCGACGCATCAGTGTAAACAACAAAGTCCTCTGAACCACTGGGCAATGCAAGTACAGGAGCTGACGTCAACTTATCTTTCAACTCTTGGAATGAACTTTGGCAATCATTGGACCACTCAAACTTCACAGTCTTCCTCGTCAGATTGGTTAACGGCAGGGCAATCTTGGAAAAATCTGAAATGAAACGACGATAATAACCCGCCAAACAAAGAAAACTGCGTACCTCTGATACAGTGGTAGGAATAGACCACTTCTGAATCGCCTCAATCTTTACTGGGTCAACAGCTATACCATCCTTCGAGACAACATGGCCTAAGAAAGAAATATGCTCCAACCAGAACTCACATTTCTTCAACTTAGCATACAACCACTTCTCTCTCAACAACTGAAGAACAACTCTGAGGTGCTCTGCATGAAGCTCTCTGTTCTTGGAATAGATCAAAATGTCATCGATGAAAACAATGACAAAGCTATCCAAATACGGCTTGAACACCCGGTTCATCAGATCCATAAAGACTGAAGAAGCATTAGTCAGACCAAACGACATAACCAGAAAATTCATAATGACCGTACCTGGTCCGGAACGCCGTCTTAGGGATATCAGACTCCCTAACTTTCAACTGATAATAGCCAGATCGAAGATCAATCTTCGAAAACACTGTAGCCCCTTGCAATTGGTCAAAAAGATCGTCTATCCGTGGCAACGGATATTTATTCTTGATAGTCACTTTGTTGATCTCTCTGTAATCAATACAAAGCCGCAAAGACCCATCTTTCTTTTTGACGAAAAGAACCGGAGCTCCCCATGGCGAAGAACTCGGCCGAATGAAACCTTTTATCCAAAAGATCCTGCAACTGCGTCTTCAACTCTTTCATCTTTGTTGGGGCCATTCTATACAGAGCCTTAGAAATAGGAACCATACCTGGAACTAGATCAATCACAAACTCCACATCTCTGTCCGGCGGCAAACCCGGCACATCATCCTCAAAAACATCAGGGAACTCTCTCACCACATCAATATCATCAATATTCAATTTCACAATTCTATCCACATCCACAATCGAAGCCAAAAACCCATCACAACCTCTAAACAACAACTTCTTAGCCTCAAGACATGAAATAAAAGGAAGGACCAGCGAAGTACCTGCACTGGCGAGCATACCTTCCCTATTGCCATCATCTGCAAATTTCACCGTCTTAGCAACGCAATCAATCACTGCACGATAGGTTGATAGCCAATCCATGCCAAGTATAATATCAAACGCAACCATAGGGATAACAATCAAATCAGCATAAACCACTCACTCATCAATTTGAACAGAGCACGCATACACAATAGATGTCGGGCACAACACATCCCCGAAGGCAATACAACATTAAACTGGAGGGGAAGAACAGAAGGAACGATACCCAAAGATCTCAAAAATAGTTCAGACATAAAAGAATGAGTAGCACCTGTATCAATCAATGTCGTAGCTACTCTGCCTGAAATTAAAATAGTGCTAGAGATCACAGAAGAATCATGGTTTATACCTTTCTTCGTCATGGTAAAGATGCGTCCCTGCACCTTCTCTTTACTCGAGCCTCTCGGACAATCCTTGGCAATATGGCCTGCAGTGCCACATCTGTAGCAAGTATGAGTACCAAATCTGCACTCTCCCCGATGATGCCTACCGCACTTGGGACACAATGGTTTCTCGGAATCAAATGGAACTGCCGGTGGTTTAGGACTCAACTCTAACTTGCCTTTCCCCTTGAAACGATCCTTTCCTCTTTGATTCGAACCCTGGCCTCTCTGAGCAATGGCCTGCTGCCTCGCTTGTCTCTCTCTGGCAATGTCTTTCTCATCTTGCTCGGCCAACAAAGCCTTAGCCACAATCTCTTTGAATGTCACAGCCTTCGACATATTGATGTCCTTTCTGATCTCTGCTCTAAGGCCTCTAATGAAATGAGCGCCTTTGTCTTTGTCGTTGGAAGCAATATACGGGGCAAACAGACAGCCCTTCTTGAACTTCAGAATATACTCATCGACATTCAAACCTCCCTGTCGAGCTCCAAGAACTCTGTCACCTTCCTAGCTCGAAGTGCGTCTGGGAAGTACTTGTCATAGAAAAGATCAGTGAACTCTTGCCACTTCAATGTCGAAATATCCACACTAACCTTGGTAGCATTCCACCAAATGCGTGCTGCCTTGACTAACATGAACACTGCACAACTAATTCTGTCTTTGTCCCCATAGTTGAGATGATCAAAAATAGCCTCTTTTCTCAAATCTGAAGATAATTAAACGTTTGTATGTATATATATATATATACATAACTCGTGCATGATAGAAACGTGGCATGTTCTTGTTCTGCATGACTCGCGCATATGCGCGACCCCAACCGGCGCATATGCGCGAGACCTACTGGTCTCGATGCGCTGCTTCACAACTTCTGGCGCATATGCGTGCCTCAACTCCGCGCATATGCGCCAAAGGTTCTGTCTCAAAACTTTGGCTACAGGACTACTCGCGCATATGCGCGCACTGACATCGCGCATATGCGTGAGACACCATTTCTCGGCGCGTGTGTCTCGGCATCTCTCGCGCATATGCGCGCCTCACCTCGGCGCATATGCGCGAGGTTCTCTGAACAAAATATACTACAGCTTGCGCATATGCGCGCCATCACTCCGCGCATATGTGCGGGATCTTCTGCCCAACTCGCGCACAGCTCGCGCATCACGTCGCGCATGTGCGCGAGTGGCACCTCCTTCGCACCTAATTCGTGTCTTTTCTCACCTTTTTCGGTCTAATACTTTTCGTCTATAATTACCTTGATTAATCAAGAAATCATCCCAGATTAATCTCAGATTACGGTAAATACACCCAAATCATTTCCGATTACGGCAATCAAATTCTCGGGCCTTACATTTCTCCCCCTCTAAGATATGATTTCGTCCTCGAAATCACAGGCAATCAAATCAGATAAAGAAGAAATGTATACTAGAGGTTACTTTAGAAAATTCATTCTATCAAACCATTCTGATAAAATTACTTGCAAATACTGGCTATACAACATCCGTATATACCAATCAACAGCTCATACCCAATCAATATTATCAGCTGTTATCAAATTCAATCTCAAATATCACCGTAATATCGTTCCCATTCAGCGGAAATCTGCAGTACTCACTGTACAATGTCTCGCCCAGAGCTATCTCGATACTCATCTAATAGCTATTATTGTACAATAATTCATAAAGTGACAAGACATCAGGTCACTAGTGCTAAAATCCAGCACTTATAGTTCCTGGATATCCTCCGTATCTAGATAGTTTGCTCCGACTATCCGTCAATCTATAAACCATAGATATAACATCATGTTATACATTCTGTCAAAAATTTAAAATCAACCAAAAATCACGGTATGATATAATTAACTCTGGCATTCAATACGATTTGACCCCCTTTTCTGACTTACCTCTCAGTCGTCTTGTCATATCTGTACGTCATCCTGTACAATATCCATATGCCGATTTGAACAATCGTTTAATCATACCCACATCCTGGTACATTCTTGGCACGATTTCGGTAAGTCTATCACCAGATCCATAGAAATGTACTCCTATTTCTATTCAGGAATCGTTAATCTGTATAACCAATCTCCTGGTTTCTATCTTCCTGTCTTCATCTATCAGCGATTTAGACATTTAAATACAAATTCTGATAAAAATGATTTCATTTGTTTACATCAAAACTGTCCGTTCGTATTATCACACATTTCTTTTTACTAGAATAATATGGAATCTACTATTGTGTGCCTCTGACAATACATGTCCTTTCAAATTCGAAATATCTGGCATAAACAAATCAGCTAATGATATAAAATAAAACATTACCTACCTGGTATTCTGATTAACACACTGTTCTGACTATCGAAATCAAGTTCTGAACAATCTGATCACTGTCTCAACTGTGCTACAATCAATCAGTATACTATCTACAGATATCACAAACTCTGAATACAATATATTGCAATCTGGATTCATAGCCGAATAATTTTTATACAACAATCTCAGTTCCCAGAATATTCAATACAAATTTCAACTGTTCGATTCAATCAATCCTACGCTGCGAATATATCACAATATCAGAGATAAAACGAGCATAAAATCATCAAGACACTTCAGAACACAGGATTTATCAACCCATACACAGAACTGAAGTATTTCCCAGAGAAACACATAATCAGATGTAACTCTAACTCTCAGGCAGTAAATCTTCTAACTAACATTTCAATTCTTTCAATTCAATCGATATCATTCTGTACAGGAGTCTAAAATGAAATCCATACCTGATATCAAATCAAGGCTGAAGTCGCTCTCCCTAATATAAGACAACCCGGAATTTCATCTGGAACGACTATAGCAACTCTCCTGCTATTGACAAATCATTTCCGGATAGGCTCACTTCAGTAATCAACTGAATACATAAGGAATTACTCCATTCTTTTCGATAATCATCGAATCATACATAATATGGATCTCAAGGAATTCAAAATCGAGAATCCTTACCGTATATCATTCGTTCATCGGCCATTTCAGGTCCGAATCTTACCATCTCCTGGCAAGAATCTATACTAGTTCTGTACTTGTTAGCATATTAATATCAATAATGTAATCAAAATCAGATAACACAAGTACAATACAATCTAATTCAATCTCATTCTCTTTTTACTGCAGTACACAATATATCACAGAATTCACTGATATCAATTCCTTTCCCCAAAAGGTAAAAGGATCAATACTACAGTAATACAGACCCAGCAGGTACAACATATATCAAGACAACTCAGTCAAAGATAATCGTAGGAAATGCATTAGTATATATCAATACATATGCAACGTAATCATAAAAGATTATTACCTGCCACAATATCATCCCGTGTGTCCTGGGTCTGTTCCTCGATCACTACCGCCAGATGATTCTGCTCCATGAAATCTTCGGGAACCTCTCTGTGGACAGACTCTAGCAAAGTGTCCCTGCTGTTTACAGATATTGCAGCTACCAGTCACTCCCTGGCACTGCTCCATGGGATGTCTCCCTCCGCAAGTCCTGCAATAAACTCCAGTATAACTCAGGCTAGAACCACTGGAGCTTGATGAACCACTCGGTCCGCTTCCTAACTTCTTAAACTGTTTCTTTCGAGCTTTCAGCAAATCTTGCTTTCCACTCGTGCTGCCACTATCCAATCGGAAAGGGAATTGTTGTGTCTGGGGTTGCATTGCACACAACCTTTCTTGTTGTCTAATCAGACTCGCCTCAGCTCTTTTTGCTTTATTTAAAGTATCAGCAAAATGGTGGGGTTGTTCTACCTTTATCAAGGCAATTATCTCAGAATTTAATCCTTTGATGAACTGCTTCCGTTACAGCTTCATCATTCCCAGCTATCTGAGGAACAAAACGCAGTAGAGTAGAGAATTTAGCAACATATTCTTCAATATTCAGTTGGCCTTGTCTCAAATTCTCAAACTCTGCTCTTTTGTCCTCACGGTACGATCCTGAGAAGAATCTTCGATAAAATTCAGCTTTAAAGACTTCCCACGTAATCACCGTACCCCGCTTTTCTAATACTCTTTTGGTTGTAATCCACCAACTCCTAGCGACCTCGTGTAACTGATTGGGCACAGTTTAATTCTTTGTTCCTTTGGATAATCAAGTGAATCAAACAGTATCTCTATATCATCTAACCAATTCTCACCCTCTTCGGACATCTCAGTACCCCTCAGAATCGGCGGTTGAAACGATTGAAACCTCTTCATCTGTGTTTCCATCAAAGTTTCTGTCTCATCCATCTGATCAGTCGAAATACTACCCAATTCTCGAATTCTTCTTGGAGGTATATCTGATAATCACAGATGTTAGTAGTAACAGGAGACAATTCCGTCTCAATCTCAATCCTGATCAGCTTACCTCTGATCAAGAATTGGTTCTGATCCAGTTTCAAATCAGACATATTACCAAATCAACTCAGGTATTCAGGTAACATGTATTCAAACGCAGTAAACATAATATCATGCTAGCATACACAATGCAATTCAACGTTATAAGTAGATCACATGCTAGCAATCACATGCAGGAAAGAAAACTTAATCAACCCCGCTCATTCTCTTCTATCTCAATCTCAAGAACCTACAGTTCTAGAACCTACTGTTCTGGAACCTAATGCTCTGATACCACCTGTTGTGGGGACCCGGACGCTAATTCATTCCTTAATCGTCTTTAGGAATAATTCAAATAATTATAATAAACAGGGTCTAAATTTTTTTTTAAAATGCACAGCGGAAATGTAATGTAATTCCATTCAAATTACATATTAAACATAATATACAAATCTTGTATTATCTACAAGAATTTAACTAGGTTCAACTATATCTCAGTGCTGAATCCTAAGTTGCTTCAAAGCCCGGATCTCCACGCTATCTAGTCCAGCCTCTTTCTCTTCTTGACCCCGATCCTATCTCACCTGTTGCCATGCACACATACAAACAAGACAACAGCCGGATAACTCCGATGAGAATTACATTCTCAGTATAAATCATGTATACATGCAATCATAAAAACAATATAAAAGCATATAACATATATGTCTAACATGTATTCAAATCAGAATATAAATCCATATCAAGAATAAATCCTATTCTAAACATGTACCATCATCAGGAACATAAATCAATATGTACCATATTCATGAACATAATCAACATGAATCAATATAACTGTCAATTAGACTCATGACTTCACATTTAAGACTAGACTCAATCCTAGTCTAGGGATCCCGGTTTCCAGAAGTTAGCATTCCCATATCGACCAACAGTAATAGAAAAGACTCCAGTTCTATCCACGTCGATATGGTATCGATCACCAGTAATAGAAGAAATACCAATTCTATTCACATCGATATGGTATCGATCAACAGTAATAGAAGAAGCTCGTATTCTATCCACATCGGTATAGTATCGATCACCAGTAATAGAAAGAACTCCGATTCTATCCACATCTATATGATATCGACCATCAGTAATAGAAGAAGTTATGATTCTATCCACATCAATACGGTACCGATCACCAGTAATAGAAGAAGCTCCGATTCTATCCACATCGATATAATATCGATCATCAGTAATAGAAGAAGTTATAATTCTATCCACATCGATAGCCAAACATCCGGTGACAAGACTTTGGCACTATCGCCAATACACTATCTTGTGACATCGTGCAATGTGCCCGTGGCGATCCCACCACTACCAGGCACTTCTGTCACAAGATTACTCGTCTAATACCTGTTGTCTATCAATCAAGAGGACAAGTATATCAATCAAATCAATACAATAAGGTAAAGTATGTGATTTAGGAAAACTCGAGCCAAACCTCACTCAAGTTGTGCAATCCCAACTCAACATTAATTTATACCTTTATCTTCTTGGTCCGACGAAGACGAAGTCCTAAATTCAACTCTGTCCATACCCAAATCTGATAATGACAATCGAATAGATACAATATCAGTACATGACTCAGTTCAAAACATGTTCTGATTAATACTCAAATCAAAACATAATCTGATCAATGCCAATCGACATATGATACCACATACAATCTCAACCAATACCGAGTCTGATCAATATCAATCAACTGATGTTTCGACGGCATAATAATACAATCTCGATAACCCCGTCAATTCCAACACCACAGATATAATACCAGAACTCATAATCAATATCGGTGCAATTCATAATTTCAATAACAACACCAATCTGATATCGAATCTCAGTTAATCAATTCCAAAAATCATAACAATTACATAACCAGTCCGTTTCTTAATCTGACTTCGATTCTATGATGTCTAACATGTCAAGAATATCATATATGAATCCCATTCAATTCTGACAACATCATAATTTCAAAACGTAGTAAAACTTACGTCCAGTTGTAGCCTACGTCGATAGGAACCCAATACTAAAGTCATATTTAAAATCGGACGGACGAATTTCTCACAAAAGCCGTAAGGATTATTTCGTAACCTTTCTCGACCCTTTTCTCAAATCTGAAGATAATTAAACGTTTGTATGTATATATATATATATATGCATAACTCGTGCATGATAGAAACGTGGCATGTTCTTGTTCTGCATGACTCGCGCATATGCGCGACCCCAACCGGCGCATATGCGCGAGACCTACTGGTCTCGATGCGCTGCTTCACAACTTCTGGCGCATATCCGCCAAAGGTTCTGTCTCAAAACTTTGGCTACAGGACTACTCGCGCATATGCGCGAGACACCATTTCTCGGCGCGTGTGTCTCGGCATCTCTCGCGCATATGCGCGCCTCACCTCGGCGCATATGCGCGAGGTTCTCTGAACAAAATATACTACAGCCCGCGCATATGCGCGCCATCACTCCGCGCATATGCGCGGGATCTTCTGCCCAACTCGCGCACAGCTCGCGCATCACGTCGCGCATGTGCGCGAGTGGCACCTCCCTCGCACCTAATTCGTGTCTTTTCTCACCTTTTCCGGTCTAATACTTTTCGTCTATAATTACCTTGATTAATCAAGAAATCATCCCAGATTAATCCCAGATTACGGTAAATACACCCAAATCATTTCCGATTACGGCAATCCAATTCTCGGGTTTTACATGTGCAATTTTTACTGTTAAAATGCTGCTTTTGGAAAGCTATGATATTTTTTGCTTTTAAAGGAAAATGAAAAAGTTCTTGAGATATGTGAATTGACTGTGACGAATGATATATGATAAGTGGGGGATCCGTTTTAAGAAGGAACGGTGAACTTACGATTTTGTAGGGATATCATGATGGACAAGGCCCCAAAAGGACCCCGTGTACAGGACAAGTCCCCAGAGGAATCCCGACGATCGTATTTCCATGGTGGATACTAGTGTCCACTCCCATCGGCCATGTAGAGCTGTAGACTGATCAGTCGACCAAAGGATAAAATTTAGTCACTTTCAATTATCAAACTTCACCCAAAATGATAAAGAATTTAAATTTTTACGATTAAAATGATTTTATGATATATTATTTAATTATGCTCAAAAGCTATTTTTAATGATTTATTTATGCTTAAAGCTATTTTAAATGGTTTATTTATGTTTTAAAGATATTTTAATAAAAGTATGATTTTCAATGCATGTGATTGTATATGTATTATTTGTTATTCATGTTTACGTGATGAGTCTTTAGACTCACTAAGTCTGTATGATGCAGGATTTGATAATTTGAGGAGGCGCTGACGCTTGAGTGAATCGAGTGCTGGAGTACACTCCTGAGGGTCTTTTATTTCCGCACTAGCTTGATAGATAAAAGATTATTTTCAATGATTTAGGAATATTTTTATACACTTGAGATTCAAAGGTTAAATTATTATGGTTTATGAAAATGTTAAGTTATTTATGTTTAGTAGATTTTGAGTTTATAAATAAAAAAAATCAAGGTCGTTTCATCAACGATATGACGATTATTATCAAAAGAATTAATGTTTTTGCGCTCTTTTCTTTAATGTTATGATACATAAGGACACGCTGCCAATAGAAAGTGTTTAAGTGACTGTAAAAGAGTCGTTAAGGGTTGAATCGTAGGCTAGAAGTCGAGCTCGGCAAGGAGGAGAGTCCTAGGTTTTACTAGACCACCCGAGAAGGAGATGGCTCGGCTTGGTCTAGTGCGTCGCGTGGGTCGGCCAAGGCTGGGCTAGGCATGGTGAAGGGTTGGGAAGAGTCCTAGCAGGGCTAGGGCTCGAGTTCAGCGGCTGGGGAATAGCCCTCAAGAGTTAGGACTCCTCCCCCATGCACGCGCAAGGAGGCTACGGCTGGGGTGGCTCGCTGCTAGGGCAGGGATATTCGGGGCTGGTCCAATAGAGTCTAGGAGAGGTGGCTCAGGGAGGAGGCTGGACCTGGTGCAGACAGGACTCGAGGCGGCTCGAAGGTAGGCAAAGGGAGATGGGTAGTGATCGAGGGCTGCGCATGCAGGGGTGCGTGCGACTTGGATCAGGGCTGGAAGTTCGGTGCTGGTCTAGGCTAGGTCGGTGAGGGTCCATGGGTGTTTAGGAGGATGATGGCTTGGTGGTTGATAAGCTAGAAAAGTCTTAGCTCAACTAGGACTCCAACGAATTCAAGGTGATGGGTCACGGGTTTCATGGCTTGGGCAGACCAGGCGTGGGTTAAATGCTGGTTAATGGGTTAGGTGTGTGCAGTAGGGTCCTTAAGTGGGCCGGTGAGGTGATGGCTTGAGGTGGCTTGACCATGATCCATGAAAATTGACTGTTGGCTCAGTACAATTTATGCATGGTTCGAACTAGGGCTAGGTGAAAGAAAAGGTTTCAAACCATGGTTCACGGTGGTCGGTTCATGGTTTAAGAGGGGATTTTAGGTATAAAAAGTATATGGTTAAAATTTGGGAAGAAAATATAAAAGTTTGAATTAATTTAGGAATTAAACGCTTCACGAATTAATAAATAGGAAATTAAATCGAAAGGCTCGAATTTAAACTAAATCAAAATATTAAAAAATAAATTTAAGCTTAAATAATTATTTTGGATGATCTAGAGTCAATAAAAGTAAGAAAAAGTTAAAATCGAGAAATTTATAGTCCAATGGCAAAACAGTCATTTTACACTTGGGTAACACAAAGAGGCTTGGCAGTGTCCCGAAGGGACATAATGCATGTTAAATGATATATTATGATGAATTTGATGAAAATATGATATTTTATGATTTATGGTAAAGATATGCAAATTTCACTATTAAAATGCTATTTTTGGAAAGTCATGATATTTTATGATTAAAAAGAAAAAAAGAAAATTATTTTGAGGGATGTGAATTGACTGCGACAAGAAAAGATATGTGGCGGATACATTTTAAGAAAGAACTGTGAACTTACAAATTTGTGGAAATATCGTGAGGAAGAAGGTCCCAGAGGGAGCCTGTTTACGGGAAAAGGCCCTAAAAGGAGCCCGAATGATAAAAGGCTAGTCACTTTCAAAGATCAAACTTCACCCAAATGATAAAGGATTGAAAGCTTTACGATTTTACGATTTTATGATATACGATTTATTTATGCTTAAAATTATTTTAAATAAAAGTATGATTTTAATGCGTGTGCACAAGTATAAGTTTTATTTGCAACTCATGTTTAGAATGTGCTGAGTCTCTAAGTCATTAGACTCACTAGGTTTGAATGTTGCAGGTGTTAATGATATTGAGGGAGTCGCTAATGCTTGAGTGGATCGAGTTGGGCAGTACACTCCCGAGGGACATTTATTTCCGCATTAGCTTGATAGTTAAAAGATTTAAAGATTTTTGTTAAAGATTTTATTAGAGATTTTATGCTTTATTTTAAAGTTAATTTTGATCATGTTAAAGGTAGAAGTGGAATTTTGGTAATTGATGATTTTAGAGATTTTATGCACTTGAGATTTGAATTGTTAAATTAGTTTGATTTATGGAAATTAAGTTATTTAATTTATTGATTTTCGATTTTTAAGTGTTAAAAAAAATTTAGTAGGATTTTAAAGTTAAAAAGTAGTGGACGTTTTCATCAACCAAAACTAAAACTTGCATTTTTCAAAAAAGCAATATGAACATCATAAACCTTCTCCAAAACCACTCCTTCGCATAAAATTAATAAAATATTTAAAGTAATGTAAAATCAATAACTGTACAGAAAAACTAGCAAGGTCCTTGGGTCAGTGCACCATAGTCCAGCCAGTTCAATTATCTAATCCTCATGTCTCAAAAGAAATATCCTCACCTGCATCATTCACACATAGTGAGTTTAATAACTCAGCAAGCATTATCCATAATCACAAGCAATACGTACAAATCCACATGCAACCATGAAAAATAATTTAAATAAAATAGCTTTATCATGATGTTAGGATCGGTTGGATGTGATAAAGTGTTTAAAAGAGGGGTTGAATAAACACTTGACAATTTTCACAACTTTTCGATGGATGAATCAGTTTAGTGATAAAATGAATTCGCGAATCTTGTTGTCAATGTCAATCAGTTATCTTAATAAAAGTGCGGAAATAACTGAAAGACAAATAGAATAAACTGATAATAAGCAAATCTATGGATGTTCGAAGATTTCAAACACTCCTATGTCACCCCTTCTATCTGGAGGATGGGATATTTACTAAAAGACTTTGATCTATAAAATGCTTTGTACAAAATCACTTCAGTTTGGACTTAACAATTCAAAAATGAAACTCTTAGTATCAATAAAATTTTTATCAGTACTTAACTGATGTAATTTTTAAGCACAACTGATCTTACAATGATCGAATGAAACAATAATGAATATTTGTGCTTGAAGCTCAAAGTATAGCCTGAAAGCTATGGATATGTATAATAAGCGTGAGCATTTCTAAAATTGAGCTTTGAAAGAATGTTCGCAGAGATTTTGTTAAACTTGTATAAATCAATGTAGCTTGGATAACCTTCGTTACTCTGCTTCAGCTGATCTTCTCGGCTACTTATAGGCTTTGATTCCAACGACAACAATGAATGCATTTTGAATCTTTATATCCGTTGAATAGCCATGTCAACATCCTTCTGACAATTGTACACTGTAGCTTTTTTGAAATGTGGCGTTCCCACTGCTTATGTACAAACTGTCGATTGTTGGCTACGTCTTAAACGATGACGTGTAAATCTAATAAAATCAGTTGACTTCTTTAGCCGATAGGATTAACTGATTAGTGTGTAACTGATCAGTCTCAACTGATTGTTGTGTGACTGATCAGTCTCAACTGATCGTTCACTTGACAACAAAGTTCAGTTAGCTTCGCTTAGTTCAGTTACCTAGAATTATATATATATTAATCTTCAGTTCGGACAACTATCAGTTTACGAATCTTAAATTCAGTTACCTTCAGTTTTCTTTATCGGTTGTTCAATCTTTTCACGCTTAATTTGTCAAACTCCGAAATTTAGTTACCAACAATTTCTCCCTTTTTGGTGTTTGAAAAAACTTAGAATATATGAACTGATCAAACTGAACTCTTGTAGATAAAATAATCTTTTATTGATAACTCTTTCAATGTACAGATTCATACAAATAATGAAAGAATAATAAAAGAATTTCTGAATAAAAGAATCTTTTCAATATACAAATTCGTATAAAGAATAAAAAAATTATATAATCTTCTGAAAATCTACCAAAACTCTCGACTGAATAAAGAGGCCATCTTCTAACTGATCTAGACTTCTTCATTTCTTTGCTCTTTATCAGGTGGTCCTTGATCGGTTAGTTGACTGGATCTTTTCTTGAATTTTTTTTGCTGCTATTCTTCCCCTTTTTTGTCAAACCCATCAACCTTGGATAATATGCGGACGTCTGAGACGACCATAGATATAGCATTCATCATCTGTTCCTGCATCAGATCCAATCTCTTGTTCATGCTGGTTTGTATAAAATCCATTCGATTTATCAACATGTCCTGAGTCTGAAAAAGTGCTGGAACTGTCGCTCTGTCCTTTTTCAACTGATCCAATTGGAGAAATAAGGAAGTGATATCCTTAGTAACCTGGTGGAGGCTCTTCATGGTATTCTCCTTTGCGGAATCAATATTCAAAGTGTGCAGCAATTGAGTTGACTTCATATGAGAAATAGTTGAAATTAAGTTGTGCAGACTGGACTGAATATCTTCTATCATAGTATCATTAGCCATTGGTATTTGAGGAGACAGGGCTTCAAATGATTATGATTTTTGCCCCTTGTCTTCTTCATTGAAAATTACCAAGGTCCTATCTGTTGATTCTGTCACAGCTGTAACTATTTCTGGAATAATTTCTTCAACTACCTCATGTTGAGGTTCTTGAAGTTCGGTGGAGGTCTGAGCAGCAGTAGAGCTGGTAGGCTCTTCAGTTGGTTTGTCAGATGACATTTCAGTTGGATCTTCAGTTGGCTGCTTCAGTTGGTTCTAAGTACAACTGAGCCATGTCACCTTCAGTTTGAACTCCTTGTTCAGTTGTGGCAGATGACTGAACTGGTTCTACACTTTCTGGTATTACAGCCTCTGAGGCTGATTGTTCGGTATTGATTAGGTCTTCAACTGGTTCATCGGTTCTAGCATTCAGATGGGTGTCAGTGGCAACTGATTGTATTAATTCATCGATGTTTGCAAGTGACAGCTCAGCGTCAGAGTACAGTTGAAGACCTGCTGCAGGAGATTGAAGAGCAGAAGATGACGACTGAGCATCCTTGGAAGACAGGTCAATTGCTTTCTCAGATTTTTCAACAACTGCTTCCTTGGATGGCTCTGGCTAATGAGTTGAGGGTTCAGCCCGTTCTTCTGATGATTGACTTTGGGAATTAGCTGGTATAATCAATTCTTGTCCCATTTCCTAATATTTGATCTTCATCTGCAATGATATAAGATCCATGTCCAACTGATCAAAAACTGCTTTGTCATTGAAGGCAATTCGACTGGTAGGATCATAGTTCTTGCGTAGCTGAGATATGACTTGAGCTGGCTTTTTGACACGCATCAGATCAAAGAAGTAATTCCTCCTTTCCAGTGCTTGAGCAATTGAGGCTTCTTTAACTACCTTGAGGACTATTGTTTCCAAAGCGATGAATTTTTCCAAAACTAATTTCTTCTGCAATCGCTTGGCAAACACTTCAGTCCTGAATCTGACCCTTTCATTATATGCTTTCAACCTGGATTCAGAAAACTCATTGATTTCTCCCATATTAAATCAATATGAGTCTGAATTGGGTTAGTTGGTTTGGGATATTCAATCATCTTGCCCTTAGCTTTTGGTTCAGAGAGGGCATGAGTAATGCTCAGCCCGGAAACGGTTGAATCTGCCTTCTCACGTATCACCAAGCCCTTCGGTGGGGCAAAAGGCAGTGTTGTTGGACCGGTGATAGTGATCAAAGGTGCTCTCACTCAAAATTGTTTTTGTTTATCACCAGATTCGATGATAGTTTTCATTGCGGGAGCAGTTGGAGGAGGTTGCTGAGGATCAGTTGAGGGAGCAACTAGAACTGCCATGATTGGTATTGCACTTATGGGCTGTTCAGCTCCAATTGGCTTCAATCTCTCAACTGGGATGGCTTCCTTAGCTGCAATAGGCTTGCTTTTCTTGTCCTTGGCTTTTTCAAGATTTTCGGAGAAAGAGTTTTCTCCAATTCAGTTTCACTGACAATCAATTTCCTCTTGATTGCCCTTTTGAATTCGCCAAGTCCTTGGTCTTCTTTACTGATTTGGGAGTTGCATGCGTCCCAATCTCCTTTTTTACTTTCAAAAACTGCTCGGGAGAGATGTTCAGCTTTTTCTTCGGTGGCTGAACATTCTTAGCGGTGAATACTTTGTATTTTGATGACTTCTCAGCCAAGTCATCTATCAAACCTTTGCTCTTCAAGATGAAGCTGATAGGCACGGCATAGCCTTTGGATTGTTTGGTTGACTGAACCATATTTTTCGGATTGTTGAAAATAATGGCCGACCAGTTCAGTTTCCATCCATTTATCACAGCAGCCATAACTTGAAATTTCTCAAGGGTTAGGGCAGCAAAAAAACCTGCATTGGCTAGAATACCCTTGGCCACTATGTCTGCCAATAACTGATATTCATATTTGAGATCCTTCTTGGGACCAGATACTTTTACCTTCTTCCCATCAGCAGAGAGAAGCCTCAGCATCTCTTTAACATCAGCATCTTTCACTTCAGAGAAGTGATAAAGACCATCTGAAGGCAGTTGGAAAAAGGTTCTGAATGATTCTTCATCTAAAACCAGCAACTTACCGCTGACAGTGGTTGTGATTTTCCCTTCAGCAGAGATATAGCCATTGTCAAAGAATTCTTGAATCTCTTTATAATAGATTTCCTGAGTGGATGACCCAAGAAACTTCTTCAATCCAGCTGCTTCTAGCTTCAGAAAGACACTCCGAATGGATTCATCATTAATAGAGAGGACTGAATCAAAATCAATGGCCATAGCATTTAGAATGTAAGCGAAAATTTGGCATGCCATTTCTGAGTTGTTTTGAGGATCTGCGTAAGAGAAAAAACCTTGGTAGTTTGATATGCTCTGGAAGTTGAAATGCTCGTAAAGAAACTGAAATAAAGCGGGTTCATTTCTTATGTTGGTGATTGTTCGAATTTTTAGACACGTGTCAGTCCAAGATTAATTGAGTTAAAAACGTGTAAACGTGTAGTGTAAAAGTGAATGATAATTTGTTGGACTACGTGAGGCCACGTTACCAATCACTGTTCAAAGAAAGACACAATTAAATGCGTAATTTTAACAGTCACATCAGTTATTATGGAATTTTTATCGATATTCAGTTAACCTATATGATAAGATCAGTTAAGTCAATAACTGAGTGATCAGTTGAGAACTGAATCAGTTCAGTTGAGGATCAACTGAAAATTGTCTTATCAGTTAACCAATTCAAAATCGACATTCCCCCTAAATAAATGCATATAATAAAAAGAGTGAGAAAATCTCATTCTCGATGAGTTAATTGCATTCGTTTGACTTATGTATCTTCATCTTCTTCTGTTTCTTCAGTTAGAGTCGTCTATCTATAGATAAGATCAAACTTACCATATACAAAATATTTTAGCAGATAATATTGATCAAGTACAGATGGACAAAGAAAGCAGTTCCAAGAAGTCTAATCCTGCAGAGAAGCTGTCATCCGTGGAAACTTGGAAGAAAGATATCGAAAATTTTATCTTTGATAAAGTAATGTCCACCTGGACTAAGATTCATGATTTGCATACTATCCAAAAAGATAGATTAGTTGTCATTGATGATTAGAAGGCAATTGAAATCAAATATAAGTGCCGTCTGGACGTCATTCACTTTTCAGACCTTGTAACTTATGAAGGTCTCTACTATCTGATACTCAGCAAAGAGTATAGGATTCTGGACAAGATTGTCTTCACAGAAGATTTTTGAAAAATTTCCGAGGACATATCCATCACTCTCATAAATATTCCTTAGACGTAAACTTATTCCCCTCGACTAATTTCTCAAATCGTTTTTAAAGCTTAGACGTACATCCCAGTTTTAACTCGTATTGACTCGAAACTTAACCAAACTTGAATCAAAGGTTAATAACACATAAATAAACCTTATTCAACCCAAATCAATCCACCTAACTCCCTCAGAATTGCCCTGCAAGCCTACTGAATTTCTGCCCTTTATTTTTGAAAACCCTAATCTAACTTGCCATGCATTCCTTCGCTCCTGGGCCTAAAGCAACTCGACCAACCCCTAGTTGACCACCCTAGGACTCTACTGGACCCCTATGGACTCTACTGGACCGATCTTGAGAAGCCTAAACTGTAACGCCCTGAAAATTCGAAGGTCCACGCGAACCACATGCATGCAATTATTACATTCTTTGTGTATTTTAATTAAATGTTTTAATTGCATGAATTAATTATGTGGTGCATATTTGCATGTTTAAAAATATATTTTTCTACATGGTTACATTAAAATGTATTTTTAAAGGCTATTCAAGTTGCGATCGAGGAACGGAGTTCGATGGCTGAAAAAAATAGAAAATGTTTTTATTGGTTAATTATTTTTAATTATTCAAATAATGGGTGATTCTTTTTATTATTTTTGAAAATAAGGGTCTTTAGGTGATTTTATATGCCGGGACGTAAATTTTATCGGTGTTGGTTTTTCAACAAAAATGCGATCTTTTTGGCAACCCGGCTAGTAAATTCAAAATTTTATTTAAACAAAAACTTTGATAATATTTTATTAAATCCTAATTAAGACTAATATGCCTAATTTAGTGGCTTAATAGGCCTAAGACTAGTTAGTAATTTAATTAGTATTTAATATACTAATCACCTAAAACCCTACACACATATTCACGCCTCCCACTTTTAAAAATTGAGAAACTCTCCCCAAAATCCCATCAACATACACGGCACACACCTTCATAAATTTTGTGGAGAAAAATCATGATTTGCAAGGAGGATTTCTAGCCGAAGGTCTTGCCCCGTTCTTCGTCGTAACATTTATTCGTGCGTTTAAAACGCAAAGGCACGCCATACATCTTTTCTCATCCATCATATCATAATATTGTTTCAAATATTGTATGCATGAAGAACATGAACTTATTTTTCTGTATTTTTGGATTTGTGGCATGCACAAGAGGTAAACTCATGATTTTATGATTTAAATTCATGTTTTATGTGATTCTAGAGGCTGCCATGATTAGGAAAAGTTTTAGTGGGTTTCCTGCATGTTTTATAGAGTCCAAAGACACCCCATACACGCTGCAAGGATAAGAGAAGCAAGCTGGTTCGAAAAATCGGTCATATGATCATAAGGTTCGGGTTTCACGAGGGATGGGTTGGCTTGGTCTTGGCTTGGGCCAGGGCTCGGCCAGGGTCTGTCATGAGTCTAGGGTAGATTCATAGCCATGCTAGGGCTCGAACCATGGGCTGGGGAAGGAATCCTAGCTTGCTAGGACTCCCACCCGATAGTTGGTAAGCTTCGCGCAGAGTTCAGCGCTTGAGCAGGGTTAACTGGTTCGGTCTGGAGACTTTGGGATGGGCAAGGGCGTGACTTTAGAGTCCTAAGAGAGTGCACATCAGGTTGGTTCAGGGGTTGGGCTCGCGGATAGGGCCATGGAAGCTAAAAACTTAGTCCTTGCATAATGAAACTCTCGGCCAGCATAGTGGGGAGAGAGGGGCTCACGTTTTTGGGTTTTGGGGTGGTTTCTAAGTGATCTAAGGGTTCAGTAGGGTATTCTAGTGTGTTGGTCAGGTTTGGATCAACATGGTTCGGGGGTGACTCGAGAAAATCGAAAGATGTCTCGGGGTCGAAGTTTAGGTGTCATAATAGGGTTTCTAAACTAAAATAAATTGAAAAACGGCTCACGAGGGTCGAGTCGTGGTTCAAAATGGCTAAAATAATATAAAAAGGCTAAATTTTGTATTTAGGAATTTTATATTAAAGTTTGAGATTTTCGGGATTAAAACACCGTCAAAACAATTAATTAAAGATAAATGAAAAAGTTTAATATTTAAGCTAAATAAAATTATGGGAAAATTAATTTAGGCAATAATTATTTGAGACATGTTAGAGTCAATGAATTCAATATAAAGTCAAAATCGAGGAATTTTACGTCTAGGAATAAAACGATCTTTTTACACCTAAAATTAGTAAACGTCATGGCAGTGCTCTAACTGCTATTTTTATGATATTATGATTATTTTTAAATGTTTATGAATTTTACATGATTAAATTATGATTTCTAAATGTCTATGGGATTTTTATGATTTAAGGAAGACATTTTAAAGACATGTTGCATGCTTGGTTTCAAAAACAAAAATGTTATGTTATGCATGATTTTATAAAGTGATGTGAATGTAAAGCGTTGAAGGAAGTGAAGTAATTGTGACTAATTCGATAATGTTAGAGATATCGTGAGGGCGACGGTCCCAGTGGGAGCCCGACGATCGTATTTCCATCATTACGAATATGAGGATATGAGGATATGAGGATATGAGGTAAAGGAAAGAATGAGAATATCGTGAGGGGAAAAGGCCCCAGAAAGAGCCCATTTATGGTAAAAGGCCTCAGAGGGAGCCCCGACGATCGTATTTCTATTTGAAATAGGATAGATAGGCCAAGGCTCAGTTGACGGGTGAGAGTGTTGCTGATGTTCCCGCTGCCCAGTACTGTGGTTACATGTAGATGGATCCATCGACTTTTGAGGTTTAAGGAAAGTCACAATTAACGATCTGAATTCAACAAAGGAAAAGGAAAATGTTTATGATCATGTTAAAAGGCTTTATGTTATGTCATGTTGAGGAAAAAGGAAAAAGTTAAGGTTTATTTATGCATGTCATGAAATGTTATTTTTACGTAAAAGTATTTTAACTGTTGCATGTGGTTTTATACGTATTATTTGTTATAAAGATTATGGTGTGTTGGGTCTTTAGACTCACTAGGTGTGATGGATGCAGGTGAATTTGAGGGAGGTCTTGATGGATGATTTGACTGGACTGAAGGTGCACACAACCCGAGGACCAGCGCTTCTACTTTTCCGCATTTATGATATGATTCATGACTTACGTTAAAGATTTTAATACTATTTATTTATGATTTTGAGAGATTTTTGAGAGGTTTAGTATGGGCTATACTTTTCAAATTTATTGCCTTTGTGAGATTGATTCGGTCAGAGTTATTTCGAAGGGTATTATGATATTATGCTCTTGAATTATTATTCCAATTTAGAATCACAGATCCGTACAAGAAAGATATTTCAGAATGAAGACTATTCTATTACTGGAAATACAGTAAGTGACAGGGCCTCAAAGAGACTATCTGAAAGACAGAACTTGGCATGAGATTAAGATTTCAGAATGGAGTTATTGAGATGAGTTTTAATTTAAACTCTGTATACAATTCTTCTGATATATCTGAATTGATTACTTGTGATTTCGAGGACGAAATCATTTCTTAGAGGGGGAGAAACGTAAGGCTCGAGATTTATTAGTCTTCATTGATTTGATATTCGGAAGATATGAGTATGCATGACATGTAATGAGAAGCACTAAATGAGATTACGAAGTGTTGCATAAAGTCTAGACCGCACCCGCGCTACGAACAAGACCGCACCCGCGGTTGATGGACAGAGAGTTGGAGATTAATTACGGAAGTGACACCGCACCCACGGTGCTAGACAGACCGCACCCGCGGTGCTAGACAGACCGCACCCACGGTTCTGCTACAGTGAGGTCAGCGCACCCGCGGTGCAAGACAGAGCGCACCCGCGGTCGCTGTTTTTGAAATTTTGGATGATGATCAATATGCCTAGCGCACCCGCGGTGTGAGAAATACCGCACCCGCGGTGAAACGTGCAGTAAGCACATTTAGCCATGTGCCTTACATGCAATGTGATCTATATATATATATATATATATATATATATATACCTGCATGCAAATTCATGAGAAGGAAGGGAGGAAAGAGCCGAGGAAGTGCAAAAAAAGAATTGAAATATTCTTACGCCTTTTGTGAGAAATCCGTTCGTCTGTTTTTGAATTCGACTTCAGTACTGTGTTCCTATCGACGCAGGCTACAACTGGACGTAAGTTTCGTTACGTTTAGACATGATTTGAAATTATGATATTGTCAGAATTGAATATGAATCAGATATAATGTTTCTGCTACAGTAGACATGGTATAACTGAAGTCAGATCAAAGAATAGACTATTTATGAAATTCTTATGAATTTCAGAGTTGAATTAGTTGAGATTCTATATCAGAGTTGTGTTATTATTCAGATTATGAGTTATACTGATACTGGTTATGAATTCTGGTATTATATCTGTGATGTTGAGATAGACGGGGTTATCGTGACTGTATTGTTATGCCGTCGAAACATCAGTAGAGTGACATTGATCAGATTCAGTAATGATTTCGATTGTATCATGATATCATTGATATGAATTAGATTGTACCTTTTTCAGATATGGATCAGATTATATACCGATTTGAGTATTGATCAGAACAAGTTTTGAATCGAATTATATACTGATATTGTATTTATACGATTGTCATTGCCAGGCTGGTTATGGACAGATTGGAATACAAGAATTCGTCTTCGTCAGATATGGAAGACAAAGGTATAATTCATGTTTTGTTTTGGGGGAGACACAACTCAAATGAGATTCAATTTGAGTTGCCCAACAAAATCACATACTAGGGTTGTTGTTTACCTTTTGATATAATTGATTTGTTTATAGAATTATATTCAAATCTCTTGATATGACGATGCCTTGTTTATAGATTTATATTCAAGCATTTGACCTAGGAGAGTCATTGGCAGACTTGCCAAACTAGATGTCCGGTGGTATCGACGCTTCGGATCAGATTCACTCCGATTGTAGACATTCGATACAGACATGACCGAAGTCTAGGAATAAGACGTACAGTTACCCCGATTGGGAGGGTAGGTGACAGACAGTGACGTCTTATTCACACCGGGATCCCTAGAGTTAGAGTCGAGTCGAGTCAAGATATGAATGGAATTGAGTTGCATGCTTATTTTATTTTGATTCCAGAGATTATGGAATCCATTGTTACTGCATACTTATTTTGATTTGGTTTCCTAGACTATGAAACCTATTGTTATGAATTTTATGCATGATAATATGCTTTATGATTTATATTGTGTATATGCATGTATACATGTTTTATACTGAGATTTATGCTCACCGGAGTATCCGGCTGTTGTCTTGTTTTGTATGTGTGCATGACAACAGGTGGGACAGGATCGGGGTCAAGAAGATGATGAGAGAAGATGAGTTAGAGTGGTGATTCCGGACTTATTGTCGACTTGGTTTAATACTTGAAATTTAGTAGTTGAACCTTAGACTAGTTTGAATAATTGTTGTACATTATTGTACTTTTATACTGAGATGTATAATAGATTGATTCCATTACCTTCCGCATTTTAAAGAAAAAATTTTAGACCCTGTTTATCTTAATTGATAATTAAATCCCAAAGATGATTAAGAAGATGATTAGCGTCCGGGTCCCCACAGATTTTGTGACACAGTTGCCACGATCCTCCCGAGGTTGTGATGCGATTTGGGTTGTGATCGATCGATTGACCAAATCTGCATGTTTCATTCCATACAAGATGACGTACCGATATGATCAGATGGCCGATATCTATGTCAAGGAAGTGATTAGATTGCACGGAGTGCCGAAGTCGATTGTTTCATACCGTGATCCTCGGTTTACTTCGTACTTCTGGCAGAGCCTGTAGCAAGCTCTCGGTACGAAGTTACATCTGAGTACCGCATATCATCCACAGACTGACGGACAGTCAGAGCGTACAATCCAGACATTGGAAGATATGCTGAGAGCTGTAGTGCTTGATTTTAGCACTAATTGGCAAGATGCATTGCCTCTCTGTGAGTTTTCGTACAACAATAGCTATCAAACGAGTATTGAGATGGCGTCTTTTGAAGCGTTGTACGGAAAGAAGTGTCGATCCCCTCTTTATTGTGATGATATCTCTGAAGTTCCTGAGACTGGACCTGATATGATCAGAGATATGACTGAAAAAGTGAAATTGATTCAGAAAAAAATGAAGGCAGCTCAGGACCGACAAGCCAAATATGCCAACCTTCGACGACGACCGTTGGTATTTGAGGTAGGAGACCGAGTATTCCTGAAGATTTCTCCTTTTAGAGGTGTGGTTAGATTTGGAAAGAAAGAGAAATTGTCTCCACAATATGTTGGTCCTTATGAGATTCTCGAAAAGATAGGAGATCGTGCCTATCGACTCGCCTTACCGCCTTCATTATCTGGAATACATGATGTTTTTCATGTATCTATGCTGCGGAAATACCTCCCTGATGATTCTCATGTTATTCAGCCAGACGAGACCGAGCTGGCTGAGACATTGAGTTATGTCGGGAAACCAATTCAAATTATCGATCGTAAAGAAAAACAACTTAGAACGAAGATTATTCCTCTTGTGAAAGTTCAATGGACTCGTCATGGCATTGAAGAAGCTACTTGGGAAACTGAATCAGATATGAGACAAGAATTCCCAACATTGTTTCACTGATGTAAATGTTTATTCGGTTTTAATTACATGCCTTCTTAATGATATGATTTGACTATCTGTGATTTCGAGGACGAAATCATATCTTAGGGGGGGGGAGAAATGTAATGCCCGAGAATTAATCACTGTTAATTAACGAGTATTGAGTTATAATTCAAGGTGATTTGTTGTGATGCTAGCATGTAATAAAACTCAATCTACCCCGCTCACGCGCTTCTATCCTAGTCTAAGGAACGTACAGCTCTGATACCACCTGGTGTGGGGATCCGGACGCTAACACATTCTTTCCAAACATCATTAGGATTAAATGGATCAATTAAATAATATGGGTCGTAAATTTTTTTTTTTAATTTTGAACACTTTATAAACAAGTGTACAATTTCTACAATAAGTTAGGTCCCATCTCATTCAAATTAAAAGATCAAGTTTAATATCTACATCATGATCCAAAGTACTAGTCTTGTACAAAATAAATTCATAACAAACTAGAGTTCAACAACTACATAACACGTGTTGAAAGCCAATTCAACTTCTAAGCCCAGATCTCCACTCTAATCTCGATCGTTCATCCTCTTCTCGACCCTGATCCTGTCCCACCTGTTGTCATGCACACATACAAACACAACAACAGCTGGATAACTCCGGTAAGAAACATATTTCCCAGTATAAACAATGTATACATACATTTCATACAAACATCTACAAAAGCATATAACATTTGTAAAACAACATGTATCATAATCTAATAAACATAAATCGATACAAATCTGTAAATCAAACTCATGAACTCTTATTCTTTGACTCGATTCTTATCTAGGGATCCCGGTTGAATAAGAACGTAACAAGTCTCCCACCTACTCTTCCCAGCTAGATGGTGGTACGTTCTTATTCCCAGACATTGGCCCTCTATATCGAATCTCTACAATAGGAGTCGATCTACTCCTAAGCACATCGATATCCACCAAATGTCCAGTGACTTGGCACCTCTGCCAAAGACTCAATACATGCTTTGCTATAAATCAATAGACTAAGGATATCAATCTCATGAATTGCAAACATCAAAGCAATTACAATAAAGTATGTGGTTTTGGGAAACTCAAGCTATCTCTTACTCGAGTTGTATCTTCCCAGTTTAACATTGATTTATACCTTTCTTTTCATAAATCAATCTGGTCAACAAAATCAAATCTCAGTCTGGCTCTGTTCAGTCTTCGAAGCTTTCAATACCAAATCTGGAATGGTATTTCGAGAAGTACAATATTGCATACAACTCAAGGCAATACTGGACATGATCAAAACTAAATTTAATTCTGGTTTGACGGCATAACAGTACAATCTCAATATATCCAGCAACTCAATATCAATAGATATCAATCCCAACTCATAATCAATAACAAATACAAGATAGAATTCTCAAAATCTGCATAGTCTCAATCAACATAAGATGGAAATTGATAACAATTTCATACGGTGTCCGTTCTTCGATCCGATTTCGGTTATAAAATTATCACAAACTCAGGAACACATAATATAGATCAAATTATGATTCCTTCAATACCATATTTTCAAACCATGTTGAAAAGTAATAAAACTTACATCCCTTGAAGCTCTTGACAAGAGAAGCACATAACTCAACTCGGATCGAAATTTTGACGGATGGATCTAACACAAAATCAAATTTCTCAATATGAAAGTATGAGAATTTCTAAGAACTCTCGATTCTTTCCTCTGCACAATCTGAATTGGAATGAGGGATTGGTGAGGTTAATACATGTTCCCATGCATGGCAAGACAAGTGTCACAATTTCATACATTAGTGCTCACGCATATGCGCGCCATGTCCTCGCGCATATGCGCGAGACCTACTATCTTGGCATATGTCAAATCCATCTACTCGCGCATATGCGCGAGACCTACTGTCTCGGCACTTCTGCATTTCACATGCTCGTGCTTATGCGCGCCTAGTCTCGCGCATATGCGCGAGGTCTTCTGCCTCGGCACATAACAGCTCGCGCATATGCATACCTCGTCTTCGTGCATATGCGCGAGACCTTCTGGTCTCACACTTGCAACATGCTTTCCTCTTGTCTTTCTCGGGCTTTTCCTTCCATAATCAAGTCAATTCATCAATTAATAATTTTGGATTACATTAATGAAATCTCTGGCCTTACAGACGTGGTCCAGGATAGCTCGAGTACGACTAATCATGGGCTAGGGGCCGATCGAATTAGTTGTGGTAAGACGGGCTCGGTTTTGTGGCGTTCGGGTGAAAGTTACTCAATAGCGTGCATGGGCTAGGGTTCACGGCTAAGTCCATCCAGGAAGGTTCAAAGGTGGTCTAGCAGAGGTTGGTTCGAGTCTGCTCTGGGCTAGTTTGGAGTAGGGTAGAGTTTGGGTTTGAAAGTCAATTTGGGATTTTTCCCGTAGGGTGGGTGCTTATAGCGCCATGGATAGTCTGGTCTGGGCTGGTTTAAATTAGTGTAGAGTTTGGCTTTGAAAGTAGATTTTGGGATTTTTCTCGCAAGGTGGACGCCGCAGCGCTGACGCTTCGACGTTTGTAGCGCCGTGGCACTGCTACATGGCGCCTAGGCTCTTAACCAGTGCCGCAACACTGCACTGCCAGCGTCTAGGCACCGCAGCGCTGCACTGCCAGGGCCTAGGCGCTAGTACTATACGTGTATTGCGAGATTTTTGTGGAGATTGCTCGTTTTTGGGTTTCCAATAAGTTATACCAACATGTCCTTGGTTATAAATGGTTTAAGTTGAATCATACGGTGTTTGGTAAGGAGTCTCTGAACTATAGTTAACATTTCATCAAGTCTCGGGTTAATTCGGGTTAAACGGGACTCTGGTCTAAACCCTGAAAGGAAATATAGAGGTTAATGCATGGGTTCAGGATACATTTAAGGAAATGATTATAAGTCTGTTTAAGGAGTTTGATAAGTTTGAACGGGTCGAGTTGGTAGTCCTGGAAGTGCCCGGATAACTATAAATGCATGTATAGAATGTATATGTTAATTATAAATATTAATTTTATGAAAATGCTGATAAATGTGTTGCATGCTTGCTTTTAAGAAAATGTATATATATATGCATGAATTTTGCAAGTGATGAATATGATGACATGTTTTTGAAGGAGGTGAGTTGGTTGTGACTAATACAAACATGAACAAAAACACGAACATGTAAGGCCAAGGCTCAGTGGATGGGTAAAGCTGTCGTTGATGTCCTCGTCGCCAGGTACCGCAGTTATACGTAGATGGATCCGTCCAACTAAAGCTGATACGAAATTCACAACTAATGACCTGAATTCCATTAATGAAAATAATATGTATATGATGACACGATATGACATGATTAGATATGTATATGTTTACATTTATATGCATGTTTTGAAGTTCACGAAAGTTATTTTTTTCACAGTACTTTGCACTGTTGCATGATATGTATATGTACTTGTTATATCAGTTCAGGTGTGTTGAGTCTTTAGACTCACTAGGTGTGATTGATGCAGTTGATCATATGGTTGAGAAGACTGGAGGCGCTGAAAAGTGAGTAGGCTGAGCTGGTGGTGCACGTGAAACCCGATGACCTTGCATTTCATCCGCATAATATGATTATGAGATATGGGTTTAAGCAATATTTTTAAATGTTTTTGAATCTTGTTATACGCTGTTGATTCGTCAGACATTTTGTATATGTTCGAGATTAATTTTAAAGCAGTAGACTAGAAGATTGATTTCACTTTAAGATTTATTTAACTACAGTTATTTTCATTCAGTGGTTGAACGACTTTTATTACGCTTGGTTGACTATTTTTATCCGCATGTACGTGCATGGGTGTTTTCGAACATAGCTTTAAAAAAATATTTTATTAAAAATTTAAGTTGTAGATGTTTCAATTGGTATCAGAGCCTACCTCTTCTATTACGATGTGGTTCGGGGACAAACAAAGCAGAAGCTAGTGGGCATGTGAGGCCCGGGGCCGAAGAGGGTGGAGGGTGGTCGCCGGTGCCATGAGGTTGCACGGACAATGAGCGGCTCCTGGTAGGCTTCTAGACGAAGGGAACATGAATGAATCGATATTACACTGTTAGGAGAGGGATTCTAAAACTGTTCAGGTATGGAACTGTGCAATTGAGGAGGGCTTAAAAGATTTGATGGTACTTTTTATATCAAGAAGATGCATCTTCTTTTCGGGAGCTCATAACATAAGAACTCCAAAGTTAAGCATGCTTGACTTGGAGCAATTCTGGGATGTGACTCCCTAGAAAGTTTTTTGGGTGCGTGTGAGTGAAGACATAAGCACGCTGAAAAAACTCGTCTTGATACAGTGAGATAGTCGTTTAATCTTGGGCATTACAATATTACTCTTACTCACCGTTCTATCTTTAGAGTTATCAACGAAAGTGATTCTTAGTTTTTTGCTTTCAATTACTTCAGATAATAGCTTTCTATTTCGAGACGTATAATTTTGGCATTTACTGTCAAGGTACCAAGTTGAATCTTCGGCTATTTTTGTCCTTTTTACCTGTCATTAGCACAAAAAATATTAAGTACCCATGTCCAGTTGGATCCAGCTAGATTAAACCTTTCGAGACCCACATTTGAATTACAATTATGGGCCTACCCATGTACGTGTCCAGAAAATCGTGCAATTTAATAAGGTTGTGTGATGTGCTATGTTGTGTTCTAAATCTAATCAAGTACTGGTTGGGCCTTCTATCTGTGCTATCCAGTCCCCATCAGGATTACTAATCCTTGTCTCACGAGGACTCTTAATTTTCATTAAATAAAATTCTCAATTATTATACCATGCACACATACAAACAAGACAACAGCCAGATAACTCCGGTGAGAATTACATTCCCAGTATAAACCAACGAAACATGCAGTTATATAAAAAATGTAAAAGCATGTAAAACATGTAACAGATGTCAGTAACATGCAACAAAATCAGAAACATAATCAATATAAACTGTCAATCATACTTGTGACTCCACATCTCAGACTAGACTCAATCCTAGTCTTGGGATCCCGGTTTCCAGACGTTGGTACTCCTATATCAACCAACAGTAATAGAAGAAATTCCGATTCTATCCACGATGATATAACCAAACATCCAGTGTCTTGACCTATCCGTCACAGACGTTGGCAATATCGCCAATACACTATCTTGTGACATCGTGCAAGGTGCCCGTGGCGATCACACCACTATCAGGCACTTCTGTCACAAGATCACTCGTCTAATACATGCTTACTATAAATCAATAGAGCAGCATACAAAATCAAATCAATGCATATAACAACAATAAGTATGTGATTTAGGGAAACTCAAGTATATCCTACTCGAGTCGATCTCCCAATACCACATTGACTTATACCTTTGTCTTCTTGATATGACGAAGTCGAAGTCTCGAAATCAAATCTGTCCATATCAAATCTGAAATGATAATATCGAATAGACTGTGTCAATGTATCACTCAATTCAAAACCTGTACTGATCAATACTCAAATCAATACATAATCTGATCAATGTCAACGACATACAACGTAATCTCAATCACTACTGAATCTGATTAAAATCAATCTACTGATGTCTCGACGGCATAACAATACGGTCTTGATAGCCCCGTCAATCTCAACATCACAGATATAATCATACAACTCATAATCGCTATCAATACGAATCATAATCTCAATTTTGTACAGTCTCACAATACCGGCAATACAATATCAGTATATTCGAATCAACAACTCATCTGATCCAAATCTGAATAATATCAATATACCCAGCGATACAGTATAAATCAGATATCAATTCCAACACCTCATAATTGATAACAACATAATTTTGATATCAAATCGGTATAACCACAATTGAATCAACTCTGAAAATTCATAACAATTGCATAAACAGTCTGTTCTTTAATCCAGTTTCGGTTATACGATGTCTATTGTCTCGAGAACACATATATGAATCATATTCAATTCCATGAACATCATATTTTCAAATCATCTCAAAACGTAAAAAAACTTACGTCCTTGTGTAGCTCGTGTCGAGAGGAATACAGTACTGAACTCGGATTTCCAATTAGACGGACGGATTGCTCGTAAATCAAATTTCTACAATTCAAGGAACTTTGAAGCTTTTCCAGGGAATTCCCTTCGTTTTCCTCCCTTGAATCTGAAGGAATTGCATCAGTTATATATATCAATGCATGAAAAGGACGTGTGGCTCATTCTTCAACACACATGTTTCATCGCAGGTGCGCTCATCTTTGGACCGCGGGTGCGCTCAGCGTACTGATCCACATCCATTTTTCAGAAACAAGGACCGCGGGTGCGCTCACTTTTATACCGCGGGTGCGGTGGACTTTCTGCCCCAAAACCGCGGGTGCGGTGGCTTTTCTGGCCCGGGTGCGCTCAAGCTACTGTAAATTTCCAACATTTTATGATACACGACCGCGGGTGCGGTAAAGTTTATGGCGCGGGGGCGGTATCTCCTGCAATATACTTCATAATTTCATTTTTTTTATTTTTAAAATACTTTTCTCGGTGTCCCGATTGATCCTCTCATAATCCTTTCAACTCATCAATCACTAATTGCAGATTAACAGATAAAAATCTCGGGTATTACATTTCTCCCTCTCTAAGATACGATTTCGTCCCCGAAATCTCAGGTTATCATATCAGATGCAATTAAATCAAATGCAATAGACAAGCAGAAATAATAGAAGCTAAAACAAATACTCACATCAGCGAAATAATGCTGGGAATTCCTGTCTCCTGTCTAATTCAGTCTCCCAGATAGCTTCTTCAATGTCATGACGATTCCACTGAACTCTTCAGCAGTGGAATAGTCTCTGTTCTGAATTATCTATTTTTCATGGATCTCTAACTTCAATCTGGAATAATAATTTAAGAAGTATGATCACATAATACCACTTGAAATAACTGATGATAGAACCAATCTCACAATACTGGCTATACAACATCCGTATATACCAATTAACAGCTCGTAACAAATCAATACTATCATCTCTTATTAATTTGATAATCTCAATCAGGGTTATATTCAATCTTCAACCTCAAATATCAACAGTCATCATCCGACGTTGACTTATTCCGTCTATTTATTCTGAGCTGTATTTATTCTCTTCTGAATCAGTTTCAATTTCTTTTTCATATTTCTGATCCTATCAAATCCAATCTCAGGTATCACTGAGATGTAATCCCCATACTAAGAAAATCTGTAGTTCTCACTGTACAATGCCTCGAATGATGCTATCTCGATACTTATCTGATAACTATCGTTATACGGTAATTTACAAGTAACAATAAATTCTGTCAACTAGTGCTAAAATCCAGCACTACAGTTCCTGGATATTCTCCAGTGTTAGGATAGATCGCTCCGACTATCCGTTGATCTATAAACGATAGGTGAAAGATCTTGTTGTATATTCTGCCAAAAGTACAAAATCAACCGAAAATCGTGGTATGATAAAATCAATTTTGGCCTTCAATGTAATTTGCCCTATTTTCTGACATACAACTCAGTCGTCTGATCATGTCTGTACATCTTCCTGTACAACATAATAGAGGCAGATTCGAGCAATCTGTTAATCATAATCACATCACAGCACAGTCTTGTCAAAATTTCAGTAGTATCGTCACACAATCCATAGAAATGTACTCCCATTTCTATTCAAGAAGCGATAATCTAGATAACCAATCTCCTGGTTTCTATCTTTCTGTCTTCATCTGTCGACGATTCAGACATTTCCGTACAAATTTTGCTACAACTGATCTCCTCTGTTTATATCAAAATTGTTCTTTTACAATTATGTTACGTATGTATTGAGATATACTAAAACATCCTATACATGATTTTGTATGAATTACATTGATATATGCTTTATCTATTGGGTCTGTATTTACTGGAGTATTGATCTCTTTACCTTTTGGGGAGAGGATTTGATATCAGTGACATTCTGCGAAATTGTATACTGCAGTAAGATGAGAATGAGATTGAGTTAGATTATGTTGTACTTGTATAGTATGATTCTGGCAGCATTATTGATATGGATATATTGAACAAGTACAGAGCTATTGTAGATTCTTACCAGGAGATGGTAAGATTCAGACCTGAAATGGCTGAAGAATGAATAATGTACGGTAAGGATTTTCGATTTTGAATTCCTTTCATTTCCGTATTAATTATAATTCGATGATTATCGAAAGGAATGGAATTATTCCTTATGCATTCAGATGATTACTGGAAATGAATATACCATGAGCTGATTGGTCAGTAGCAGGAGAATTGCTAAAGTCTTTCTAGATGAAATTCCGGATTTGCCTTATATCAGGGAGAGTGATTTCCGCCTTGATTTGATACCAGGTACTGGTTTTATTTTAGAAGTCCGTACAGAATGATACTGATTGATTTGAAAGAATTGAAATATCAGCTAGAAGATTTACTGACCGAAAATTACATCTGACTGTGTGTTTCTCTGTAAAATACTTCAGTTCTGATTATGGGTTGATGAATCCTGTATTCAGAGGTATTCAGATGATTTTATGCCGTTTATCTATGATATTTTGTGATATAATCGTGGCATATGACTGACTGAATCGAATATCTTGTATTGAAGGATCTGATAACTGAAATTATTGTATACAGAAATTGTTCAAATATGAATCTTGATTGAAACAGATTGTATTCCGAGTATGTGATATCCAAATATGGTATACCGATTGATATTAGCACAGCTGAGGCAGTGATCAGTGGCTGAGAATGACACCGAGTCAGAAATGTCAGAAATTTATTTTTTCATGAGTTTAGCAGATTATGATATGTGACTGTTGTTTGGAAATTGCTTACGAATTGTTATTGTTCTAAAACAGTATTTGAGACAGAGTATATTGTTTGGGGGGCATTGCGTTCGAAAATAATATAGCAGTTGATCTAAACAACGTTGAAGATGTAATCAGTATAGATGATTGATATTTAGAATCTGAGCCGATATTGCTATTATTCTAAATCCGTATTTGATACAGATTGTGTACGTTGTTGAGATTATATACGGTTCAAGCCGAATCAGAGCTGATTTTGAAAGTTACAGCAGTTCAGAAGTTTGATCAGAATGTTCAGAACTTGATTTTACACATGCACATTTAATAAACGTATAAACATATTAATTAAATTAAATAACCATTATTTAATTTATATAATTAATTCATTAATCAATTAATTCTAGAACCCTCTATAACAATTTATGAGAATTTGTACATATAAGTAGTCACCACTACTAGTACCATCATTTAATCGCTAAATTCTAAATTCACTACGTAAATGATACTGAACTCATTATAACCCCTATCGATTGTCCGCAGCGTCGATGTATCAAGGATATAAGTCTTGTTCATTTAATGAAAATACAAAATTTCTATGATCAAAAATTTCATCTACAATATTGGGCAGCTGCCATTTTAGTGAACTTGAAACGTCTGCTATTCGTTTTGCTTAAAACGTACTAGAACTTTTTATTTTTTTTTCAAACCTCACATAGCATCGGCCGAACCATATAACTTACATAAAATATTTTTGACATCATTTTAAAATAAAACAACCAACTAACATTTTAATAAATCTAAAAATAACATTTGAAAAGTATAGCACATACAATAACCCCTCAAAAAACACTCATAAATAATCGTCGTAAAAATATCTTTAACATAATTTAAAATCATAAATCATATACTAGTGCGGAAACTAGCGTCGGTCCTCGGGTTATGTGCACCTTCGATCCAGTAAAGTCAACCATCAAGACCTCCATTATCATAATTAGCATAATCACTGCATCAATCACACCTATTGAGTCTAAAGACTCAACAAACCATAATCTTGATAACAAATAATACATATACAAATCACATGCAACAGTGAAAATTACTTGTACTTAAAATATCGTTTTCCTGAAGATGCATAAAATTTAACCATAAACGTTTTAAAAAAACCTTTTCATGATGCATAAACTTTTAAAATAAACATTTTCATAATGATGCATCAACTTTAAACATAGACATTTTCATAAACATTTTCGTAAACCTTTTCATTATACTCAACATATTCATATGAACATGCATAACATAAACCTCAACATTTTTCATTTTTCTCATTTCATAACATAAATCCTTTCATCATGAGCATATGCATATTTCATTTTTATTGAATTCAGATCGTTAATTGTGACTTTCCTCAAACATCAAAAAGTCGATGGATCCATCTACATGAAACCACAGTACTGGGCGGTGGAGGACACCAGCAACACTCTCACCGGTCCGGTCAACTGGGCCCTAGCCTATCCTCATCGAATGGAAATACGATCATCGGGGCTCCCTCGGGGGCCTAATCCCATAGACGGTCTCCCTCTGGGGCATTTTCCCACGCTTGGGTTCCCTCTGGGGCCTTCTCCCGAAAATGGGCTCCCTCTGGGGTCTTTTCCCCTCACAATATTCTCATTCTTGCCTCAAATCCTCATATACTCAATAGTCACAAATATTTCACTTCCTTCAACGTTACATTTTCATCACTTTATAAATCTTGCATTTAATATCCTTTTCCTTTTAAAAACAAACATGCAACATATCTTTTAAAGTTGTTGTTTTATCATAAAAATCCATAATCGTTTAAGATAAACATTTTTAACATATTAAAAATTCATAACATTTAAAATGACATTTTAACATCATAAACCTTTAAAATAACATTTTGACATGTTAAATCATAAACATTTAAAATAAACATTTTGACATAAAAATCCCTAAACATATAAAATTTCATAAATATTTAAAATAATCCTTTTAACATATAAAATTTCATAAACATCCATAACCATTGAAAATAATCATATTAGCACAAAAAACAACATTCAAGGCATTGCCATGACCTTTACTAATTTCTAGGTCTAAAATGACTGTTTTACCCCTGGACGTAAAATTTCACGTTTATGACATTTTCTTAATTTCATTGACTCTAACAAGTCCCAAATAATTATTTAAGCTTTTCTCATAATTTTATTTATCTTAAATCGAGGACTTTTAAATTAATCTTTAAATGTAACATATTAATGCGTTTTAATCCCGAATTAAACCAAACCTTAATATAAAATTCCCAAAATAAAAAATTAGACTTTTAATAATTATTTGAGCTTAAATATAATTTTCAATAATTTTATAAAGCTTAAAACTAGGCATTTCAATTAATTCGTTAATTAGCGTTTCGTATGGCGATTAAATTCCATATAAATCCAAAACTCATTATATTGATCCCAAATTTTAAACATAGCATTTTTATTATTTATTCTACCCTTCCAAGTCATGAGCCACACCCGTGGACCCATGGATTCAATTTTAGTTCTTAAAATCTCGAAATTGACACCTTTACGAACCACCCGAGCCATCTCCCAATTTACTCGAGCCACGCCCGAGCCACCTTGAGCCAAAACTTATCCAACCCATCTAGGGACCCTCATGACCAAGCCCAAGCCCCTGACCAGCCCCTTAAACCCACGAAAGGCCTGCTGTCATTGAACCCGATTGCATGTGGGTGTGTGTGCGAGTCTCCTTGTGTGTCTTGGACTCCTAACCCAACTAGGACTCTCCCAGCCAAGCCACCACCAAGCCCACCTGACCCTAACCAACCTTGGACCATGGCGAGACCCTACCCAGACCTGCCCAACCCATAGAACCCCAAGCACGGAACTCTGAACCAGATGACAGCAACCTGCGCACTTGATGGCTTCTCCTCACGGTTTCATGTTCTTGCTCGGCCCTACTGGAACCAAACCATACCAGCCCCTAGCGCAGCCCTTTTGCACCCTCCTAGGATCCTAAGGACCTAGCCTAGCCCAGCCCAGCTCAAAGCCCCTGACCGAGCCACAAACCCTGCACGATTGCTGAACTCTGCGCTGCTTTCCCTATGCTCTCGGATGGTTGCTAGGACTCCCCCCCAGCCCTCTGGACTCGAGTCCTAGCGTGGCTAGGACTCTCTCCCTGACTCATCCACGCCCCTAGCTAGCCCCTGGTCCCATCCAAAGCCAGCCAAGCCCTCAATCCCAATAAAACCGAGCCATACAAACACCAACTAGAAAGTTGGCCCCAGCTTGTTCTCTCGTGCATGTTCAGCCTGTTTGCGCGTGTCCTATGCCATTAAACTCGTGTAAAATATGCCTTATATCATCCTAATTCATGGCAGCCCTTTTGACAACATAACAAACATGTTTTGGATAAAAAAAATCAAGAGTTTAGGACACATATATGTATAGTTACGAAAATTGTGAATTGTGTGACATGTTTTAATGAAAAAAAATCATTAAATAAAATACTATGGTGTGATAGATGTTTGAAGAAAAGAATATGGCGTGCCTTTGCGTATTTAACGCACGAAAACCGTTGACAATTGCGAAGAACGGCGACGACGACCTTGGCTTGAATTTCCTAAGCCAAATTTTCAACTTTTTCCTTCAATTTAATGTGTGTGCCGTGTAATTTTCTAGTGGAGAGAATTTTGATTGCATTGGGGAGGTGGGGCGTGTGATGAGTAGGGTTATGGGGTCAAAATTGCATATTAAATAGTTAATTAGACACTAATCAAATCCTTGGCCCATTAACCATGTTAATTAGGCCCATTTAGCCCATTAGTTTTAATTAAAATATTAAAAATAATTTTGTTTCATAAAGTTTGTGAATTTATTAGCTGGGTTGCCAAAACGTTTGTATTTTTGTTGAAAAATCAACACCGATAAAATTTACGTTCCGGCGTATAAAATCACCTCAAACTCCTTATTTTCAAAAGTAAGAAAAAGCATCATTTAAAAATTAAGCTAACTTCTATTTAGAAATTAAGCTAACTTCTATTTATTCCATTTTATAGAATAAACTTATTAACTTCTTTATAAGCATCTCGTTTTATCTCCATTAAATTATATCCGCCAAATTCAAATTCTTAAACTTTGAATTTCTCAACGAAAATACAGAATCCGATACTTGTGTGACTCTCAATGATTAAGGGATACAGCTTGATGTGGGTTCACGACTCTATCTGATTCAGTGCAGCAACCCTATGAATCTCCAATGGCCAGTGTAGTAACCCTTTCTTCATTGCCCATCCTCAAAAAGGTCTCACCTTCCCGCATCCTTCTAGTTCTTGTCATCGCCTACAAATTATTGCATACATGAGATCTACATCCCGTATCCAATACCCAAGAAGTTGAATTAATTTAGACATTATTTAAAACATACCGTTTCCACAACCCTTCCCAGCAAAATACTCCTAGCAATTGCACTTCCAGTGTACAGGCTTCTTGCAACGGAAGTAAATGTCTTATAATTTCTCAAGCTTTTCGGGCCCTTTAGAATTGTTTGCAGCTTGCTTCTTGTTTTTCTTGGAAGGAAGAGAAGGCTTATTACTCTTCCCTTTTATCCCTTTCTTCGTCCCAAACAAAGATCCCACGAAGAAACTTGGTTTTTCCTTCTTGATGGTGGCTTTTTAACTAGTTATCATGTTGCCCAACTCTTAAGGCTGGCCTCCAAATTGTACATGTTGAAGTTCAACACAAACCCATCAAACAACGATGACAGTGATAGCAGTAGAATGACTATGGACAATTAATTGGGAATAACAAAGTCCAAGCCCACTAACTTTTTAATGATATGAATCCTCGTATGAAGGAAAAACAAATACGATTAATTGGAATCGCGCCCTCAGTTCATTAACATTTAAAGGATCCGTGTCATGTCACGACCTTTTGAATCAAGTATTGCGTGATATTCACCTCTAAACTATGAAAAGCATAGCAACAAATAATCACAAGAAAACAATCGGCACTCGAACGGACCTTCAAAGAACTCGTCTTTGACAATCCGCGTAAGAAAAATCGACAAACGCCACAAAGTATAAACTTTGATAAGTTTGATTTTGAACAAAGAAAAAGCTTTAATTGTTTGAGAGAAAAACTCAAGAACAATGTATTCTATCAATGAATAATCTTAATTGTGTGTAAAATTTCATCCAAATATGTTTACATATCAAATCTAGTTCCCTAAATAAATTGGACTCTAAACTAGGAAACTAGGGATTTTCTCACAGCCCGGCGCGCTGGGGCGGTGAAGTTTGGCTGCCCTAGCGCGAAGCGTTCTGGCATTCTGCACTTCGGAGAGTGTGTGGCGCGTTGGGGCTGTAATGTTTGGCCGCCCTAGCACGCTTGGCGCTGGGGCAGTATAGTTTGACCGTCCTAGCGCGTGATCTTCTGGTCCGGAGTCATTTTCTTCATAATTTAGCACTTGAACCACATTCCACTAATTCCCAAACTTACTCCCATAAATCACGAACCCCTTGGGATCTTCTTGATTGCTCACAAGCCCATGCAATGCTTCTTTGAATCTCTTGAATCGTCCCCTCGTGATTGGTCCCTCTGGCGACTCTAACGGATCACATGCCTTTCTGGGAGCTTGGCCTTCCACGATTGCATCATTCTCCCCTTCTTGAAAAGGATTTGTCCTCAAATCTTGTTCATCACCTACATCAAACAACGAAAGATCACTAACATTAAAACTAGAACTCACATTATACTCAACTGGTAGATCGAATTTGTAGGCGTTGTCATTGATCCTTTTAAGGACTTGAAATGGTCCATCACCCCTAGGCAGCAGCTTTGAACGTTTTTTCTCGGGGATGCTTTCCTTCCGCAAATGTAGCCATACCTAATCACCCTTTTCTACTACCAACTTCTTCTTCCCCTTGTTGGCCTGCTTGGCATATTGCTCATTTTTCTTCTCAATGTTCACCTTGGCCTTTTCATGCAAACCCCTAACAAATTCAACCTTTTTTGCCATCCATGTTTAACCTTTCACTAATAGATAAAGACATCAAATCTAACGGAGTCAACGGATTAAAACCATACACAATTTCAAATGGCGAATAATTTGTAGTAGAATGTACGTTATAAGCAAACTAAACAAATGGTAAACAATCTTCCCAATTCTTTAAGTTCTTTTTAAGAATAAAACGTAATAAATTTCCTAACATGTAAGGCTCGAGATTTATTAGTCTTCATTGATGTGATATTCCGAAGATATGAGTATGCATGACATGTAATGAGAAGCACTAAATGAGATTATGAAGTGGTGCATGAAATCTAGACAGCACCCGCGGTGCTGCTACAGTGAGGTCAGCGCACCCGCGTTACAGGACTGAGCGCACCCGCGGTCGAAGCTTTCGGAAAAGTTGATGTATATCATTACAGTGAGCGCACCCGCGGTTATTGAATGAGCGCACCCGCGGTGTGACGTGCAGCATGAAAAATAAGCCACGTTTCCTGGTGTTGCATGCAGTATATATATAGATATACAATCGATTCATTCTTCACAATTCAGAGAGGAATCAAGAAAAGGCTCCGAGGAAGGATTTAAATTTGTGATTGAAGATTTTGGAGATCCATCCGTCCGATTGTGAATCCGACTTCAATACTGTGTTCCTATCGACGCAGGCTACAACTAGACGTAAGTTTTGTTACGTTTAGACATGATGTGAATTTATGATATTGTCAGAATTGAATATGAATCAGATATGATGTTTCTACTACAGTAGACATTGTATAACTGGAGTCAGATTAAAGAATAGACTGTTTATACAATTGTTATGATTTTCGAAAGATATTGATCGGGATTTGATATCAGAGTTGTGTTGTTACTGATCTTAAGTGTACAGATATTTAGATTATGAATTCTGATATTATATCTGTGATGTTGAGATTGACGGGGAGATCGAAACTGTATTTTTATGCCGTCGAAACATCAGTTGATTTAGAGTGAACAGGATTCAGTAATGATTTCTATGATATCGTTGATATGAATTAGATTCTACCTTGTTCAGATATGGATCATATTATATACTGATTTGAGTATTGATCAGAACAGGTTTTGAATCGAATTATATACTGATATTGTATTTATGCGATTGTCATTGCCAGACTGGGTATGGAAAGATTGGAATACAAGACTTTATCTTCGTCAGACCGGGAAGACAAAGGTATAATTCATGTGAATTCGGGAGATACGACTCGAATCAGACTTGGTTGGAGTTTCCCTAAATCACATACTAGATTTATTAATTATATTTGATGATGATTATGTCTTGTTTATAGATTTATATTCAAGCATTGAGATAGGAAAGTCATTGGCAGACTTGCCAAACTAGATGTTCGGTGGTATCGACGCTTCGGATCAGATTCACTCCGATTGTAGACATTCGATACAGATATGACCGAAGTCTAGGAATAAGACGTACAGTTACCCCGATTGGGAGGGTAGGTGACAGACAGTGACGTCTTATTCACACCGGGATCCCTAGAGTTAGAGTCGAGTCGAGTCAAGATATGAATTGAATTGAGTTGCATGCTTATTTGAATTTGATTTCAGAGATTATGGAATCCATTGTTACTGCATGCTTATTTTTATTGGGTTTCCTAGACTATGAAACCTATTGTTATGAATTTTATGCATTATAATATGCTTTATGATTTATATTGTGTATATTCATGTATACATGTTTTATACTGGGATTTATTCTAACCGGAGTATCCGGCTGTTGTCTTGTTTTGTATGTGTGCATGACAACAGGTGGGACAGGATCGGGGTCAAGAAGATGATGAGAGAAGATGAGTTAGAGTGGTGATTCCGGACTTATTGTCGACTTGGTTTAATACTTGAAATTTAGTAGTTGAACCTTAGCCTTGTTTGAATAATTGTTGTTCATTATTGTACTTTTATACTGAGATGTATAATAGATTGATTCCATTACCTTCCGCATTTTAAAGAAAAAATTTTAGACCCTGTTTATCTTAATTGATAATTAAATCCCAAAGATGATTAAGATGATGATTAGCGTCCAGGTCTCCACAACAGGTGGTATCAGAGCTGATAGATCCTTTAGACTGAGATAGAAGAAAATGAGCGGGGTAGATAGATTGAGTTTTCTTTCCTTGCATGTGATTGCTAGCATGAGACTTATTTTGATGTTGATTTACATAGTGTGTGCTAGCATGACAGTATGCCTTACTGCTTTGAAATACATGTTTACCTGATTATCTGATTTGAATTGGTAATATGTATTATTGAGTATGAATCAGATCTGATTCATGAACAGCAGTAAGATGATCAGAGAAAGATTGGAACAGATTTGTAGTATTTGAGTACTAATGTTTTGATAAGCAGATATACCTCCACGGAGAATTCCAGAAAGGGGTAGTACTTCGACTGAACAGATAGATGTATCAGAAACTCAGATGGAAATACACTTGGAAGAATTTCAGTTATTTCAGCCGCCGATTCTGAGTGGTATCGAGACGTCTGAAGAGTGTGAGAACTGGTTTGATGATATAGAAATACTGTTTGATTTACTTGATTATTCGGATGAGCAGAGAATTAAACTGATATTCCACCAGTTACGAGAGAATGCCAGAAGTTGGTGGATTACAAGTAAAAGAATGCTAGAACAGAGAGGTACATTGATTTCTTGGGAAATATTCAGAACTGAATTTTATCGAAGATTTTTCTCAGTTTCGTACCGGGAGGAAGAAAGCAGAATTTGAGAATTTGAGACAAGGCCAACTGAATATTGAAGAATATGTTGCGAAATTCTCTATTCTACTGCGTTTCGCTCCTAATGTAATTGGGAATGATGAAGCTGTAGCGGATCAGTTCATCAGAGGATTGAACTCGGAGATGGTTGCATTGATGAATATGCAGCGACCTTATCATTTTGCTGATGCCTTGAGTAAAGCGAAGAGAGCGGAGACGAGTCTGATTAGACAACTAAAAAGGGTGTGTGAGATACAACCCCAGACACAGCAATCCCCTCTTATATTTGATAAAGGCAGTACGAGTGGAAAGCAAGATTTGCTGAAAGCTCGAAAGAAACCATTCAAGAAGTTAGGAAGCGGACTGAGCGGTTCAACTAGCTCCAGTGGTTCCAGCCCAAGTTATACTGGAGTGTATTGCAGGATTTGTGGAGGGAGACATTCCACAGAGCAATGCCAGGGAGTGACTGGTAGTTGCCATATTTGTAGACAGCCGGGACACTTTGCTAGAGTTTGTCCTCCGAGAAATTCTCTAAGAGTTTAGGGAGCAGAAGACCGAGCAACAAACACAGGACACACCTGATGATAGAGTGGCCGGTACTATTTTTTTATGATTATATTGCATATGTATTGATATATACTAATGCATTCCCTATGATTACCTTTGACTGAGTTGCATTGAGATATGATGTACCTGTTGAGTCTGATTGTACTGTAGTATTGATTCCCTTACTTGTTGGGAAAGAAAGATTGATATCAGAGATTTCTGTGAAATATTGTATACTACAGTAAGATGAGAATGAGGTCGAGTTAGATTATGATGTACTTGTATTTCTGAATTGACCGCATTATTGATATTAATATACTGAACAAGTACAGAACTATTGTAGATTCCTGTCAGAAAAATATAAGATTCAGACCAGATAGGAATGATGAGTAGAAATTCCTCGGTAAGGATTCTAGATTTAGAATTCCTTTGATATCTGTATTGTCTATGACTCGATTGATACAGAAAGGAGCAGATGGTATCCTTATGTATTCAGTAGATGTACTGAAATCGAGCCTAACATTGGCAGACTTGCCAATAATGTACGAGTTGGCTGATAATTGCCAGATAAGATTTCAGATTTGCTTTATATCAGAAAGATAGATTTCAGAATTGAATTGATACCAGGTACTGGTTGTGTTTTAGAATTCAGTACAGAATGACATTGAAAGAATTGAAAGATCAGTCGAAGACTACCGACCAGGAGTTACATCTGATTTCATGTTTCTCTTTGGCATATTTCAGTATGTTCAGAGATATTCTGATGATTTCATGCTTGTTGTATCTATGACAGCTTGATATACTTACAGCATTTGATTGACTGAATCGAATCTCTGAAGATTGTATTGAATACTCTGAGAACTGTGATTATTGTATACAGAAATTATTCAGATATGAAATCTGCTTGAAACAGATTGTATTCAGAATATGCGATATCTGAAGTTAGTATACCTATTGATTTTGACACAGTTGAGATCATGATCAGTAGATAAGAATAATACCGATATCAGACAGAGCAGAAATGTCATAAATTTATTTTAGTCTGAATTGACAGATTTTTGGTTGTTTTGTGTCTGCCTGAGTATTGTTATTGTTCTAACACAATATTTGAGACAGCTTATATTGTCTGAGGACATATTATATTTGCAGATGATATATAGCAGTTGATCAAAACGACATGAAGACGTGATTGATTAGTGAGAATTGACAATATTGCCAGGAATTGCCGTTTTATGAGTTTACTAAACTCACTAGATCAATATAGATTATTGATATTATGAATCTAATTTGATAGTACTGTTATTCTGAGTCAGTGTTTGATATAGATTATTCAAACAGAATCAGAGCTGAATTCGAGAATTTGAGTAGATCAGAAATATAATCAGAATGTTCAGAGCTTAATTTCGATAATCAGAACAGAGCATCGATCAGAGTGACAGATATATGATTGTACGGTATGAGAATGATTATCTTATGATGTCAAATGTTTCAGAATTGTACAACAGAATTTGATATCGATAGTCAGAACCGAATACCAGGTAGGTATTTTTCTTTAATTTATATTATTAACTAATTGTTTATACCAAATAGTTCGAATTGGAAATGACAGATAGGGTCAGAAGCGCACAGAAATAGATTCAGTAGTCATTCCGGTAACAGAAAGTATATGATAATTCGAACAGATAGTTTTGATATAGACCGGGTATTAAATCAGTTATGGCAGAATTTATGCTGAAATGTTGGCAGAATTGTACTGAAATGTCTGAACCGCCAATAAATGAAGATAGAAATATAGAGATCAGAAGATTTATTACAGAATTTGTATATTCTTGACTAGACATGGGGAGTATATTTCGATGAAATTCGTAATGAAATTACTGCAATACTTTCCAGATTGTGATATGATATGATTGTGATTGACAGATTGTTCAATCTATATCTATTAGTTTGTACAAGATGACGTACAAACATGACCAAATGACACAGATCGATGTCAAAGAAAGGGTCAGATTGATCAGAATGTGGAACTAGACTATATCAGATTGTGATTTTGATTGAGTTTGTAATTGTGGTAGAATATACCATGAACTCATTCATATATTATCCACCGACTGATAGATAGCCAGAGTGTACTATCCGGATATTGAGAGATATCCAGGAAGTGGCAGTGCTGGATGCTAGCACCAGTTGATATGACATATTGTCACTGTGTGAATTATTTTACGATCATCGTTATCAGATAACCAGATGGATAATGAAATAGTTACAGATGATATATTGTACAGTGAGTACTGCAGATTTCTTTGGTATAAGAATAATATCTCGGAGATACCTGAGATAATATTTGATACGGTCAGAGATATGACAAAGGAAATGTAGCTAATTCAGAAGAAAATGAAGATAGCTCAGACCAGACAAACTTAATACGCCAACGTCGGATGATGACGATTGGTATTTGGGGCCAAAGATTTAATATATCCTTGACTGGGATAAACAGATTTGATATCAACGAATGATATTGATTTGGTATGAGCTGTTGATTGGTATATACAGATGTTGTATAGCCCCAGTATTGTGAGATTAATTCAGTCAGAGTTATTTCAAAGGGTAGTATGATATTATGCTCTTGAATTATTATTCCAATTTAGAATCACAGATCCGTACAAGAAAGATATTTTAAGAATGAAGACTATTCTATTAATGAAAATACAGTAAGTGACAGGGCCTCAAAGAGACTATCTGAAAGACAGAACTTGTCATATGATTAAGATTTCAGAATGGATTCATTGAGATGAATTTTGATTTAAACTATGTATACATTTCTTCTGATAAATCTGAATTGATTACTTGTGATTTCGAGGACGAAATTATTTCTTAGAGGGGGAGAAATGTAAGGCTCGAGATTTATTAGTCTTCATTGATGTGATATTCGGAAGATATGAGTATGCATGACATGTAATGAGAAGCACTAAATGAGATTATGAAGTGGTGCATGAAATCTAGACCGCACCCGCGCTACGAACAAGACCGCACCCGCGGTGCTAGATAGACCGCACCCGCGGTGCTGCTACAGTGAGGTCAGCGCACCCGCGTTACAGGACTGAGCGCACCCGCGGTCGAAGCTTTCGGAAAAGTTGATGTATATCATTACAGTGAGCGCACCCGCGGTTATTGAATGAGCGCACCCGCGGTGTGACGTACAGCATGAAAAATAAGCCACGTTTCCTGGTGTTGCATGCAGTATATATATAGATATACAATCGATTCATTCTTCACAATTTAGAGAGGAATCAAGAAAAGGCTCCGAGGAAGGATTTCAATTTGTGATTGAAGATTTTGGAGATCCATTCGTCCGATTGTGAATCCGACTTCAATACTGTGTTCCTATCGACGCAGGCTACAACTGGACGTAAGTTTCGTTACGTTTAGACATGATGTGAATTTATGATATTGTCAGAATTGAATATGAATCAGATATGATGTTTCTACTACAGTAGACATTGTATAACTGAAGTCAGATTAAAGAATAGACTCTTTATACAATTGTTATGATTTTCGAAAGATATTGATCGAAATTTGATATAAGAGTTGTGTTGTTACTGATCTTAAGTGTACAGATATTTAGATTATGAATTATAATATTATATCTGTGATGTTGAGATTGACGGGGAGATCGAAACTGTATTGTTATGCCGTCGAAACATCAGTTGATTTAGAGTGAACAGGATTCAGTAATGATTTCTATGATATCGTTGATATGAATTAGATTGTACCTTGTTCAGATATAGATCAGATTATATACTGATTTGAGTATTGATCAGAACAGGTTTTGAATCGAATTATATACTGATATTGTATTTATGCGATTTTCATTGCCAGACTGGGTATGGACAGATTGGAATACAAGACTTCATCTTCGTCAGACCGGGAAGACAAAGGTATAATTCATGTGAATTCGGGAGATACGACTCGAATCAGACTTGGTTGGAGTTTCCCTAAATCACATACTAGATTTATTAATTATATTTGATGATGATTATGTCTTGTTTATAGATTTATATTCAAGCATTGAGATAGGAAAGTCATTGGCAGACTTGCCAAACTAGATGTTCGGTGGTATCGACGCTTCGGATCAGATTCACTCCGATTGTAGACATTCGATACAGATATGACCGAAATCTAGGAATAAGACGTACAGTTACCCCGATTGGGAGGGTAGGTGACAGACAATGATTTCTTATTCACACCGGGATCCCTAGAGTTAGAGTCGAGTCGAGTCAAGATATGAATTGAATTGAGTTGCATGCTTATTTGATTTTGATTTCAGAGATTATGGAATCTATTGTTACTGCATGCTTATTTTTATTGGGTTTCCTAGACTATGAAACCTATTGTTATGAATTTTATGCATGATAATATGCATTATGATTTATATTGTGCATATGCATGTATACATATTTTATACTGGGATTTATTCTCACCGGAGTATCCGGCTGTTGTCTTGTTTTGTATGTGTGCATGACAACAGGTGGGACAGGATCGGGGTCAAGAAGATGATGAGAGAAGATGAGTTAGAGTGGTGATTCCGGACTTATTGTTGACTTGGTTTAATACTTGAAATTTAGTAGTTGAACCTTAGCCTAGTTTGAATAATTGTTGTACATTATTGTACTTTTATACTGAGATGTATAATAGATTGATTCCATTACCTTCCGCATTTTAAAGAAAAAATTTTAGACCCTGTTTATCTTAATTGATAATTAAATCCCAAAGATGATTAAGATGATGATTAGCGTCCGGGTCCCCACATAACATCCTATTAACAACCTCAGTTTGATGATGACAAGTCGTAGAAACAATAATTTAGTGCCAAGTTTAGCCTACAACGTTTTCCAGAAATAACTCAAAACTTAACATCACGATCAGAAACAATAGTCCTAGGCATTCCAAGCAACCTAACGACTTCTCTAAAAAACAAATCCGCAGTGTTAGAGGCATCATCGGTTTTATTACAAGCAATAAAATATGACATCTTAGAAAATCTATCAACAACAACAAATATTGAATCCCTCCCCTTCCTAGTCTTAGGAAAATCCAAAACAAAATCCATAGAAACATCAACCCAAGGTTCACTAGGGACGGGAAGTCGTGTATACAATCCATGTGATTGTGTCCTAGACTTATCTTGTCTACATGTTATGCACTTTTCACACACACGCTCAACATCACGATTCATATGTGGCCAATAGAAATGTTCATGCAAAGAACCCAAAGTTTTAGCCACACCAAAGTGCCCCATCAAACCACCACCATGTGCCTCCCTAACAAGTAATTCACTAATGGATGATTTAGGGATGCACAACCTATCTTCTCTAAACAAGAAACTATTATGCAAATAGAATTTGTGATATGGACCATGCATACATGTTTCAAACACATCCTTAAAATCCTCATCTAGCAAATATAACTCCTTGACATGCTCAAACCCCAAAATTTTATATTCCAAAGTAGAAATAGTATGTACCTTCGTGATAGTGTGTCGGCCACTACGTTTTCCTTACCTTGCTTAAATTTGATCATGCAGGGGAATGTCTCCACAAATTCCTCCCACTTGGCATGTCTCTTGTTCAACTTCTGCTGCCCCTTAAGATGCTTTAAGGATTCATGATATTTATGAATCACAAACTCCCTAGGCCTCAAGTAGTGCTGCCATGTTCCAAGAGTCCTCACAAGCGCATAGAACTCCTTGTCATAGGTCGGGTATTTCAGCGTTGCTCCATTGAGCTTCTCACTAAAGTACGCCACCGGCAGTCCACTTTGCATCAAAACTCCGCCAATACCTACACTTGAAGCATCACATTCAATTTCAAAGGTGTTAGGAATGTCAGGCAAAACAAGTAAAGGAGCATTAATTAATTTTTGCATAATGATATTATAAGACTTCTCTTGCTCCTCGCCCCAATGGAACGGGACGTTCTTCTTTATCACCGCTGTCATTGGTGTCGCCAGTGTGCTAAAATATTTTACAAACATCCTATAGAAGCTTGCAAGGCCATGAAAACTTCGGACTTGACCAACAGTATTAGACATTGGCCAATCTCAAATAACACTTACCTTGTCTTCATCCACTTGTATCTCATGTGAGCTTACCAAAAAACCAAGAAAGACAAGTTTGCTTGTACAAAAATCACATTTTTTTAAGTTAGCATATAAAATTTCAGCCCTTAGTGTGATTAGCACAAGTTTCAAGTGTTTAACATGCCAATCCAAGTTTCTGCTATACACTAGGATATCATCAAAATAAACCACAACAAATTTTCCTATGTGTGCACGCAATTAACCTCATAAAGGTGCTAGGAGCGTTAGTTAAGCCAAAAGGCATGATCATCCACTCATATAATCCGTATTTGGTTTTAAATGCAGTTTTCCAGTCATCACCTTCCCTCATTCTAATTTGGTGATAACCACTTTTCAAATCAATGTTGCTGAAAATACATGCACCATGCAATTCATCTAACATAACATCTAGTCTAGATATAGGATGCCTATACTTAATGGTTATGTTATTGATTGTTCTACAATCCACACACATACGCCATGAGACATATTTCTTAGTATTTAATAAAACAGGTACAGCACAAGGAGACATGGAACCACACACAAAACCCCTATCTAACAACTCACTTACCTGTCGTTGAAGCTCCTTAGTCTACTCTGGATTTCTCCTATTAGCTGGACGATTTGGCAATGCACTCCCGGGCACAAAATCAATTTGGTGCTCAATCCCCCTCAATGGTGGTAGTCCTTGAGGTAGCTCATCCGAAAATATATCATCAAACTCCTGCAAAAGTGAAACAACAATGCTCGGAAGGGACCCGGCTATATCACTTGTGTTAAAGAAGATCTCTTTATAAAGAATCAACATAAGTGGTTCATGTGTGTGCATCAATTGCTTCAACTCACTCTTTTGGGCCATATATGTTTTCTTTTTTGCATCTTTTCTCTCATTTTCTTTCCTCTCACTTTCTTTTTTCTTTTGTATGGCCATCTCACCTTTTTTATCACTCTTTTTTTCAGTCATTTCATTTTTTTCTCTCAAAGGCCATCTCTTTTTTTTTGCTCACTATTTCTTTCGGCCTCATCTCCCTTCTTTTTTTTTCAATTGTTCCTCCAACACTTGCTTTGGAGACAAATGAAGTAAAACAATAGGTTCTTTTTTTAGTACAAAAGAATATCAATTTCTAAACCCATCATGCGTCACTTGCCTATCATATTGCCATAGTCTCCCTAACAAAATATGACAAGCATGCATTGGCACCACATCACACAACACCTCATACTTCCCAATAGAAAAAGAAACCAATACTTGTTGGTTCACCTTCACCTCTGCATAATCATTCAACCATTGAAGCCTATATGATTGAGGGTGCTTTAACCTAGGCAAACCCAATTTCTCTACCATCTCAATACTAGCCACATTGGTGCAACTACACCACCATCTATGACAAGATTGAAAACCTTTTCGTTTACAAAACACCTAGTATGGAATAAGTTCTCCCTTTGGTTCGTCTCCTCCTCCTTGACTTGGGCACTCATGATCCGCCTAGTCACTAGTGCTTCACCTACAACCGCCTCATATCCCTCATCGGGATCCTCTAATGCAGGCATCTCATCATCATTACCATCGTCATCACACTCACTTTCAGACTCATACTCACCATAACCATTCAAAATCATCACCCTCTTATTAGGACATTGGCTAGCAATACGATCAACCCCTTGACACCTAAAACATTTAATAACCCTAGAACGATTAAGAGGAGTTTCAGATTTACCTTGCACTCCTTGTTTAGGCGTCTCTTGCTTGGTCTCAATCTTGGGCTTGTTCATCACCTTATCCTCTTCACGTTTCACAACATTTCATCGCCAAGAAGATGACGAACTCCCCGTTTGATTGGTGCGGCCAACCCCTCGCCTCTTGATTTGTTGCTCCACTTTTATTGTCATTTGCACCATCTCGTCTAGATCCAAGTAGTGCCTAAGCTCCACTTGATCTTGAATCTCCCTGTTCAAACCACAAAGAAAACTGGCCATTGTCGCCTCACTATCCTCCTCTATATTTGCCTTAATCATGACTACTTCCATCTTTTTATAGTAGTCCTCGACACTCTTTACACCTTGCCTCAAAGTTTGTAGCCTCTTAAACATCTCCCTATAATAGTGATTGGGCACAAACCTCTTCCTCATGACCATCTTCATCTCATCCCAAGTTTCAATGGGCATCTCATTATATCTCCTCCTAGTTGTCACTAGTTGATCCCACCAAATGAGAGCGTAGTCTAAAAATTCAATCACCGCCAACCTAACATTCTTTTGTTCGGAGTAGTGGTGACATTCAAACACAAACTCTACCCTCTTTTCCCACTCTAAATATGTCTCCGGGTCAGATTTCCTATGGAACGATGGAATCTTTATCTTAATACTACCCTTGTTACCATCTTCCCTATCATCATATCTACCCCGTACGACTTATCTTCTTCCTCTACCAAATCCTCTACCTCGTCCGTTCCTACCCCAATTTTCATTTTGGCTCTCATAGTCTCCTCCCAAATCATACTCTTCCTCTTCTTCTCCTCTACCCAAATCTTTAGGCTTAGATTTATTTCCACTAGTACTAACTTCAAGCCTACTCATCCTCTCATGTAACGGCTCCAACTCAACCCTCATCATACTAGCGTTTTTTTGGAATTAACGGTGAGTATTTTTAGTGAGAAAAATTAACGGTGAGCATTTGACCGTGAGCATTTGACCGTGAGCATTCGCTCCTCTCTCCTCTCTTTTTTTTCTCACTACAAATACTCACCGTTCATTGCAAAAAAACGCTCGAACTCAAGTCTTTTCACTCTAAATTGATAGTTCTCTCGAAGGTGTGCTCAAGCTTTGTACTTGTATATATATCAAACAATCAAGTTCAACTCGCGAACAATTGTGATCGACTCACTTGGACTGCGTAGACAAGAAATTTGAATTTTTTTTCACTATGAGAAACTATTGAATACGACTCGCAAAAGGGAATAGAACAAAATATCAAAACCAAATTGTGGCAAATTTTCGAATTTTTTTATTTTTTCATTTTTTTTTTGCTCTTGCACAAGATGGATTTGTGCACTCGAAAATCCCCACAAAAAAAATCACAAATTTTTGAGAATCCCAGATTCACGAAAGACGAAGAACGATAGAACGACGCAAATCTAACAAAAAAACGAAAGTATAATTGCAGATCTGAAAAATTAAGAACAAGATACTTACTTGAACATAATGAACTTGACTCTTATACCAAATGATATGAATCCTCGTACGAAGGAAAAGCAAACACGATTAATTGAAATCGCGCCCTCAGTTCAATAATGTTTAAAGGATCCATGTTGTGTTGTTGCGACCTTTTGAATCAAGTATTGCGTGATATTCACCTCTAAACTATGAAAAGCATAGCCACAAATAATCACAAAAAAACAATCGGTACTCAAAAAAACCTTCAAAGAACTCGTCTTTGACCATCCGCGTAAGAACGATCAATAAACGCCACAAAGTATAAACTTTGATAAGTTTGATTTTGAACAAAGCAAAAGCTTTAATTGTTTGAGAGAAAAAATCAAGAACTATGTATTCTATCAATGAATAATCTGAATTGTGTGTAAATTTCGTCCAAATATGTTTACATATCAAAATGGACATCAAATCTAGTCCCCTAAATAAATTGGACTCTAAACTAGGAAACTAGGAATTTTCTCGCAGGCCGACGCGCTGGGGCGATGAAGTTTGGCCGCCCTAGCGCGAAGCTTTACACTTCGGACTGTGTGCGGTGTGCTGGGGTGGTAGTTTGGCCGCCCTAGCATGCTTGCGCTGGAATTTACTTCTTGAGCAATACAGGTCGCGCTAGGGCAGTATAGTTTGGCCGCTCTAGCGCGTGATCTTCTGGTTCAGAGTCATTCTCTTCATAATTTAGCACTTGAACCGCATTCCATTGACTCCCAAACTTACTCCCATGAATCACGAACCCCACGGGATCTTCTTGATTGCTCACGAGCCCATGCAATGCTTCTTTGAATCTCTTCAGTCGTCCACTCGTGATTGGTCCCTCTGGCAACTCTAAAGGATCTCATGCCTTCCTTGGAACTTGGCCTTCCATGATCGCCTCATTTAATGGGCCCAATCATCCTCACGCCATGCTCATGGACCGAGACTCCTTCTCTTAGGCGTGATGTCATGAGTTGTTTGATAGGCCTCAGTGGACGTGTTTGTTCACCGTACAACTCTTGTAGGTGGCCGTAAATGTCAGCATCATTCACAGCTTCCTCAAACCACCTATGTAGCTCGTTTGACATAGAAGCTAGCATATAACTTTTAGCTTGAAGATCATGGTCCCACCATTTATAAAGCTTGGCCAATTCCTCAGTAGTGGCATTGGCAGCTGCCTGTTTTGGAAGAGCTTTTTTGAGCACATATGCTATTTTCTCATAATTTAAAACGATTTTTAAATTCCTCAACCAGTCATGATAGTTAGGTCCAGTTAACTTGTTTTGATCGAGAATAATAGATAGTGGGTTTCGAGACGACATCACAAATATAATGAAATAGAAACATGATAAAAATTAATGACTATTTTAAAATATTTTGTAAGACGTACAATATGGACTTTTGTTTTTACGAATTGCCTCCACTATTTTGATATTTTCCCCAGCCTATGATAAAAACGAGAAATCCAATTTCCTTAGTGAGTACACAAGGCCCAATCGCTAAATCGTAATCCCAATTAATATTAGTCGATCACAATTTCCAGAAGGTAGAGCCCAATTGCAACTCCTTGCAACCCTCATTTAATTATGCCTCATGTTTGAGTAGGGTCCAATAATATTATCAGCTTTCTCTTCAAGTGTCGAGCCAGACCCATCAATGTCAAACCTTGTGGACGGTCGCCATGAGATCCCCCAATTTTATGAGCCAAATTCATGAGAGTTCCACATAGTTCACATCAAATATGTCAGTGGAAGTCACAACTTTCCGGCGTCTAGGCCTCCCCAATTTTATGAGCAAGACATTGTGTAAGGACCATGTATCGTATTATCGTAAATCCTAGGTTGATTATCAATAATTCATGAAATTGCCATATTATTAAGTGTATGAAGTATATAATTGACAATGAAAGTGAAAAAATAGGTGGTGATAATGAAAGATTGTATTAGAAATTGATTTGTATTTGAAAATTATGCTGAACCGCAATAGAGAAATGACACATGTTACGTTTTTAGCGTAATTACATGAGTATTAGTCCAAATGAAATTAAACTTATTTCATTAGAAAGCTAATACATAGTACTAAAATTTTCATGTTTTGAGTTTTATCTAAATCCATTTGGAAGTAGGGGCAAAATCATCCCGAAATGTATCGTGTGCATTGCAGTTCTTTCCCTGACATATTTTAGGCAAATGAGCATAACTATAGCGTCTGATATACCAATTGAGTGAGGTTGGTGTAAAATGAAAGCTAAGACATATTTCTACAACTTTCATGTTGACCACTTTTGCTAATTTGAAACGTAAAAGATCATTTCGGACCATGCACCCGCGTGCGAAGTAACGTTCTGGACAGCAAGGGGCGCGTGGCTGTGTGTGTTTTGGCGCCTATGCGCGCACCATTTAGCTGCACAGTATTTGAGGTCGATAAGCATGGGTTTCCTTAAAACAATTCCTTCATTCTACCTGAAAGTACGAAGGACAAATTAGGAAATCTATTTCTATCGTACGAATATACCTTGAACCGTTGTCGAAACTTGAAACAAATTATATATTTGGAATCCTCGTGTTGAGAGCGTTCTTTTGAGGTAAATTTCTTTTGGTTTCAGCACCTTTATTTATTGAATTGCTTGAATAGCATGTATTTGAATTCGAATTCAATATATGGGATAGAATAACAGATGAGAAACTACATTTCAAAGTTGAAATTGAATTATGCTATGATTTCAATTTTATATGAATTTTTGAAGTTTCAAAACAATTTTGAAATAAATAAATTTTGATTGTAAATGATTAGATGTATAATAATTATTATATAACAACGAGGTATAAGTATTTATAATGCGATATAATTATCCTAACGACGTAAAGGTTAAACTTAATAGCGTAGAACGAATTGATACATTTAAATACGCTATTAGTGTTGAATTTGAATGAATTTATTGATACAATGAATATGTTGATTATGTAGAATGATTAACTGTATTAAAATCCTAATTATGGATCACGCTACATTGACTGGAGACAAAGAATTGAGGTATGTTGCGACCGAGTAACATACGACAGGTATCTGAGTCATATGATATATGTTTGATTGATTGGAATGAATATATGTGTCTATATGCCTTATTGTTGAGTGGATGTGGCATACATGACATACACATTTAACTATGATCCTTGGATAATTGTATATGATTGGATTTGATTCTCGGGTTTGTGAGCACGATGTTATGTTTGGTATTATGTGGCCCTTAAAAGAATAGTCGTTGTGGCCCCTACGACTGACATGAATGAGATTTGGGATTTGATGACGCTTTGCCAACGCTATCATACGATCATCCCTTATGCTTGATTGAGGCTAGTGTGCCCGCTCGAGCATTGATTTGATAGCGGTTCGATTGATTCTGATTTATGCTTAGTGGATGGGCATTTGACCCGATTTCCCCACGACATAAATGCATTGTATATCATATATCATTATGTAGATACATGTTGTATAAACACTAGTAGAATTTTTGGTTTTTACTTCGTCACTAGTTACTTCGGCGATTGTTAATTATAAAGTAGTATATACCAATCAACTTCGTAATAACACCGGCGAAGCAAAATATTATTTTTTACTTCATAATTTAAAAAACACGAGCTTCATTTCTAATTTTTAGTAACATTTTACTTCGACAGAGTAGTTTTGAAAAGTAAAAAGTTAAAAAATTTGAAATATATATTTAGTGAAGTAAAAAAACGAACCATAATTTTAATTTAATTCCCTTAAATTGTCTTTTAATTTAATGATGAAATAATAAAATATAAAATAACTCGTCATATTAAATACTTCACTACAATATAAAAAAATGAAATCTTTTAAATCTACTACTAAATTAAATGATTAAGTAATAAAATACAAAATAATTCGTCATATTAAAATTGTGTCGAAGTTAAAGAAAGAATTTACTTCACCACAACTCAATAATTGTGAAGTCGTTCTCTATTAATTACCTCATTAAAATACAAAAAATGAAATCTTTTAAATCTACAACTTCGTTATTAAATGTAAATTGTGAAGTACAAAAAAATGAAGTCTTTTAAATTCACTACTTCGTCATTAAATGAAAATTGTGAAGTAACAAAAGATTAAATATAATAGAAAATAAATCTGTTAGTGACGATTTGTTGATTTTTAACAAATCGTCGCAAATATTTGCGACGGTTTCCACCAAAACCGTCGCCATTTAAAATTTTTCGACAGTTAAGTAAATCGTCGCCTAGACCGTCGCAAATCAGCGGCAGTTTTCACAAAACGGTCGCTAAAATAAATCGGCGACGGTTTAACTTAACCGTCGTTGATTAGCAACATTATAAATAACCGTCGCTCATCAGCAACCGTTTTTAAACCACCGTCGCTAATTAGAATTAGCGACGATTTAATTAAAATCGTCGCTAATAGCGACTGTTTTAGCAAGAACCATCGCAAATTGCCTATAAATATCCGACTCTTCACTTCATTTGTCTCCTCACCGCTTCACATCTTCGGTCCATTTTTCTCTCTTTATGGTAAATTTTAAATTTATGATCATGAATTCAATTTTGTTGTTCGCTTATTTCATGTTAAATCGTTTGATAGATTATTTACAAATTTAAAAATATGATATTTAGATGAGTTGAGGAGATTATTTAAACATGTACAAATAATTATAAAACTAACTATTTTTTTATTAAATTATAAAAATAATTTTTTTTAAAACAAATAATATAAATAAAAACCGTCGCTAGTTAGCGACAATTTTGAAATTGGCGGTTTTTTGCTCAACAATCGCTAATTAGCGACGATTTTGGCTTAAACTGTCGCTAATTAGTGACGGTAACCGTGCTAATTAGCGACGATTTTTGGATTAACCGTCGCTATTATTTATAACAGTCGCTTATTAAACCGTCGCTAATTTCGTCGCTAATTTAGTTCCATTACTCCAAACTCATACAGATCAATTACTTCACAAAAATACAAAACCTGTGAAGTTATACAACACATTCACTTCGTCATTCAATGTAAACTATGCAGTTATATATAAGATATTAATTCTGCACTTTACAAAATCGATGACGTAGAAGACGTTGTTTTACTTCAGCAGCGGTCTAATTCCGGACCGGTTTTTCCTCATTGAACCGGCCAAAGACTTCGCTAATTTCTTGGATACGACTTCGGTGATAATGCGAAGTAAAATGGTACTCTATTACTTCACGTGCGAATACTTCGGCAATTATCTATGACTTCATTGAATATGCGAAGTAAATCAAGAAAATTCTACTAGTGGATCTTATCAGAGTAGCGCGCATCGGAAGCGTGGATTATTAGGATTCTAGAATTAAGAGTCTAAACTTTTTGTTTATCGAGGATAAGCGAATTTCGGGGACGAAATTTCTTTTAAGGGGGGAGAATTGTAGAACCCGTTAAATCATACTACGTATAAGCCATACATAATTTCTAGTTTTTAAATTAAAAATGATTTCTTTATTATTTAAAACATTTTTAAAGTTGTTAGTCAGAATTATTTATTTTAAATCGCATAAGTTTAGTTTTATATTTTCAGTTAAATAAGCGAGGCCGGACCGGAGTTGGAGTACTGAGATAAAATTTAATATTAAGAAAACATTCTTAGAATTTATTTAAGATAAATAATAAGTTATTTTAAAATAAAAGAATTTTTAAGGATTTATTTAATTAACTTGAGATAAGTAGTAAATAAGTTCCTTTATGTCCAATAATTTAATTTAAAAGCCTAAATTAAAATATGTGACCAATTGAGATAAGTTAATCTTGGCTTATTTTAATTAAGGAATTTCAACTTAACATGTTAGTAATTTAACTTAAAGAATTAGCCATGCATGCAAGATAATTACCATTCTAAACTAATTTATTAATTCGCTAAAATACCTAATGGGTAGGTAGATAAAACTTTAAAGATTTAAAATACAATAATTAAGTAATATTTCACCTCATTTATTTAAAAGATCTTCGGTCACCCCTTTGTAGAAGATTTGAATTTAGTTGACAACTCACAAACTTTGATTCTTTCCTTATCCATCCTTTGTAGATAATCCCTTCATTTTTAATCAACAATAATTAATGATTTAAGTAATATTTTTCCCCTTCATTTTTTTTGTAGAAATCGGCCACTCCTTGGATAGAATTTAAAATATTTTGCAACCCTCCATCTTTAATTCATTTCTTTATCTTTTCTTGGGAGATAATTCCATAACCATTTAATCTTCAATAATTATTAATTAAACAATTTCCTACCCATATTTTAAATGATAAAATCAGCAACCTCCATTAGGAAATTTAAAAATTTTGTCGACTCTCCATCTTTTAATTTCTTTCCTTATTCTTTACATGGTAGATGATTCCCTTCACTTTTATTCACCACTAATTAACAACTAAGCAATATTCTCCCTTATTTTGTGAGCAAGAAATCGGCCCCCTCATCCCACAATTTATCCCTCAAATCAAATCATATCACATATCATTCCATATCTCACAAACTAGAAAGATAGCAAGATTATTTTCTTCCTTTATCTTTCAAACTTTCCCTTCATTTTTTCCTGGCCACTCCCCTCTCCATTCTCTCGAATTCAGTAGCAAACATCAGCAGAAAATTCAGAAAAATATCGTGAGTCCTAGGGAGAAACCAAGAGAGAAAAGTAGAAGCAAAAGAAGAACGCTCCGTCTCCGCCGCGCCGCGTCGTCATATTCGTTTGTTTTCTTTTCAAAACAAAACTAAGGCATGTGTATATTTCCCCTTGCTCTTCAATCAAGTCATAATATGATTTTTAAACATTTCTTGATCATGATTTTTGACCAAAAAACCAAAATTTATTGACAGCATGTTTGAAAATTCTGCACAGAATATTTTCGGCTCCCATCTTTGTGCTTCACGTGGGTATGTTTTCCTTTGATTTCAGGGTTGGCTCGTTCCAGGCGTGCAAGGCTGATTATGGTCATGTTATAGGGTGTGTTAGGAAGGGTTTAGTTCATTGGTTGCATGCAATTCACCCCAGCAAAATCGAATTGGGACAGCAACTCGTCCATGGTGCATTTTTGAGTCGCGATTTCTGGTTTTTGGGTTGTCCAGGTTGTGGTTCGATCTCGGTTGGCCTTTCGGCCTGTAACCGTGCTCTCACCACTTCCTTTACATGTCTAGGACATGTCCAAGTCGGCCTTTCATGGCTTGGTTCATGGTTCCTATCAGTTTTTAAAATAAACAAGAACAGCGCCCCATCGGTTTTCGATTTCTGAATTTTTCTGCACAAGTTGGTTTTCGGTTTTGAGGATGGAATGGATCTTGGTTGACTTTTTAGCCCTTAGCCATGGTTCATACAATACCTCATGATTTTTAGATCATGACATGGTCAATCAAATGGCCACTGGAAGGATGCATGACAGCAAGAAAATTGCAACACCCCACGCGTGCCATATGCGCTCTCGGGTGAAGCGTGTGTTGTCAAAGGTGTTGGATCGGATTGTGGCTGGCCTAGAGCCCTTAGCCATGGTTCACACCATACCTTAGGATAGTGGTAAGAGGCTCTGGTCGGTGGTTCAACCCCCAATGGCCATTAGTCTCGCAAACAACGCAACAGCTGCTGCTGTAATTTTTGGACAGCAACTTGGTGCTTCGGTTCAGAGACTCGTTTGAGTTTGTGGTCGGCTTTTAGCCTATGGACTTAGACTGGAAAGTACCTCATCAAGTTATGAAGGTCATGTTTTTGGCCGTTCGTGATTCGGTTAATTTTAGAGGTCGTACGAGAAATTACAGTGCAATGTGCCAAAATGACTCTCGAAAGAGCGTTTCTTGTTTTTGGCCTCCCTTCACCAAATTTCGACTTGTAAAATTTTTCTGAGCTTTATTTCATTATTTTAGGTGTATTTTAATCATGACTAAATGATGGTTCGATGTTGGTTCGGGCTGGTACGGAGTCTTGGTTAAATATTAAGTTTGTGGGGCGTAATAGTCTCATTTTTAGCTCGATTTTTGATATGTTGGTCAAGTAAAGTTATTTGCATGTTTTTCATGTTAGAATTAGGTCGAGCGAGCCTGAGAACGATCCAACCCATTCTGTAAAATAATACAGGACATTTAATTATATGACGTGCATAAAAATATAAAATGTTCATTTTTGAGATATATGCGATATTGCTTGTGGCCACCTCACGTTCATGGGATTGCAGCTTATCGTTGGATTATTACTTCATCCGGTGGTCACTGACCGGTTCAGTTCATGTTCATGTATGGGTACAGATATCCAGTCCAAGGGCTGTGATGATCTCTACCGCCCAGTATACTGTGGTTTAGTCTAATCAGACGATTCATTTCACGTTATGGGCCACTTGCGTAGAACATATTGTAATGCCCGGAAATTTAATCCTAGTAATCTGTAATTATGGATTTATAATTTGGTATGATAATGAAAGGATTAACCGAGACACGATTTGAAGTAACGTGTGATAATTTATGTGCGAGGACAGTGCCTCTCGCGCACGGGCGCGACGTGATGCGCGCCCAAGCGCCAAATGGGCAGAAGACCTCGCGCATATGCGCGAGCTGCACAGGTCGAGTCCAGAGAGCCTCGCGCATATGCGCGGAATTGAGGCGCGCATATGCGCGAGCGGCTGGGAAGACACGCGCCGAGACATACTGTCTCGCGCATATGCGCCGAGAAGGGTCGCGCATATGCGCGAGACGTGTTGCGCGTAGAATTCGCCATTTGCCTGATGCATGCATGATTATATATATATATATATATATACAAACATTTAATCCTTCAAAAACGAAAAAGTCGAAGGAAACTTTGGAGAAAATAGTCCGTGAATCTTAGGATCGCGATTGTGCAAAATCCATCCGTTTGATTTTAAATCCGACTTCGGTACTGTAATCCTATCGAAGTAGGCTACAACTGGACGTAAGTTTTGCTACGTTTTCACATGTTTTGAAATTATGCTATTGTCAGAATTGAATAGGATTCATATATGATGTTCTTGACATGTTAGACGTCATAGAATCGAAGTCAGATTGAGAAACGGACTGATTATGAAATTGTTATGAATTTTTAGGGTATATTGATTTATACCGGACAAAATTGAACTACGATTGGATTACGGATTGTATTGGATATTGGTTATGGATTGTAACTATTATCTGGTGATGTTGTATTGACGGGGATATTGAAATTGTACCGTTATACCGTTGATTTGAATTAAATCCAGATTAATCAGATTAAGTGTTGAATTGAGAATTGAATATTGATATTATGATTCTCAATATATCGTTTCAGATCTACAAAGACAGTCTTGAGTTCGGAACTGAGATTGCTTCAAACCGTGACTAGAAACGAAAGATATAAGTCAATGTGGTATCGGGAGATCGACTTAAGTCGGTTTAGACTTGAGTTTCCCAAAATCACATACTTTACTTTATTGCATTGATATTTGCATTGATTTAATCGATGTACTTGTTTTCTTGATTACTAGATAACAGGTATTAGACGAGTAATCTTGTGACAGAAGTGCCTGATAGTGGCGGGATAGCCACGGGCACATTGCACGATGTCAAAAAATAGTGTATTGGCGATAGTGCCAAAGTCTGTTACCGGATGATTGGCTATCGATGTGGATAGAATTTGGGTTTCTTCTATTACTGTTGATCGATGTCGTATCGGTGTGGATAGAATTGGAGCTTCTTCTATTATTGGTGTCGATATTATATCGGTGTGGATAGAATTAGAGTTCCTTCTATTACTGGTGACCGATACCATATCGGTGTGGATAGAATCAGACCTTTTTCTATTTCTTGTGATCTATACCTTATCGACGTGGATAGAACTGGAATCTTTTCTATTATTGTTGGTCGATATAGGAATGCCAACTTCTGGAAATCGGGATCCCTAGACTAGGATTGACTCTAGTCTAAATTGTGTAACTACGAGTATTGTCGACAGTTTGATATTAGTTATGTTTCAGATTTTGATACATATTGCTGTTACCTGTTACATGCTTTATATTTGTTTATATGATTGCATGTTTCGTTGATTTATACTGGGATTATATTCTTACCGAAATTATCCGGCTGTTGTCTTGTCTGTATGTGTACATGACAACAGGTGGGACAGGTTCAGGGTCACGGAGATAAAGAGAGAGATCGTGATTAGAGTGGTGGCTCCGGACTTGGATTAGAGATAGGGTTGGACATTTGATATTAGCTGTTAAACCTTAATTAAATAAATGTATGTGGTACAGAATTGGTACTTTTATATACTGAGATGTATATATGTTTTTATGTCACGTCGTTCCGCATTATTTTTTTAAAAAAAATTTTAGACCCTGTTTATTATAATTGATTAATTAGTCCCAATGATGATTAAGAACAGGATTAGCGTCCGGGTCCCCACAACAGGTGGTATCAAAGCGATAGATCCTTTAGACTGAGGTAGGAGCTAGTGAGCGGGGTAGATTGAGGTTTTCTTTCCTGCTTTTGATTGCTAGCATGACTTACTGCTTTATAATGCATGTTTATCTGTTTATCTGACTTGATTTGAAAACATGTGTTATTGAGAATGGATCAGCACCGATTCTGGATCAGAAGTAAGATGATCGGAGGAGGACTGAAACATATTTGTGTATTGGCATTACTAATCCTTTTGATTATCAGATATGCCTCCGAGAAGAGTACCTGAACAGGGTAGTACTTCAAATCCTCCAATGGACGTTACAGCCACTCCAATGGAGACCTTGTTAAAGAGATTTCAGTCGTTCCATCCACCCACTTCGAAGGGTACGGAGAATTCAGTGGAATGCGAGAGTTGGTTAGATGATATCGAGATGTTGTTTGAGTCCTTGGAGTATACTGATGAGAAGAGGGTGAAACTGATCGGACATCAGTTGCATGACGTTGCCAAAAACTGGTGGATCACAACGAAACGGGCATTGGAACAACGAGGTACGGCCATGACCTGGAATGTGTTTAAGGCTGAATTTTATCAACGGTTCTTTCCAGTTTCATATAGAAAGGACAAGGGAGCCGAGTTTGCAAACTTGAGGCAGGGCCAGCTAAACATTGAGGAATATGTGGCCAAATTCTCTACACTACTCCGATTTGCTCCCCACGTAGCTGAACACGATGAGGCCGTTGCGAACCAGTTCATAAATGGTCTAAATCCTGAAATCTTTACCTTGGTGAATACCGGGAGGCCAAACAATTTTACCGATGCCTTGAACCGAGCCAAGGGAGTCGAAGCCGATTTAATGAGACAGAGAGAGGCTTCATTTGTGCCCTCGGCACCGAGATCACAGATGCCTCCACCAGCTCCCCGATTTGAGAGCGGCAGTGGTAGTGGGAAGAAAGACTTCCTGAAAGCTAAGGGGAAGAAATTCAAGAAAGCTGGAAGTAGCTCATCCAGTTCGAGTGGCTCTAGACAGATTGGTCAGGGCCAGAGTTATACAGGACCATACTGTAATACTTGTGGAGGGAAGCATTCCACAGAACAGTGCCGAGGAGTGTTCGGCAACTGCCGTATTTGTAAGCAGCAGGGACACTTCGCCCGAGTGTGTCCCCAGAGAGGTGCCCAGGGATCCCAGGCCGCTGAGTCGTCTGGATCAGTGGCTCCAACAGGAAGACGATCTTCTGCCGTTCATTCCTTTCAGCCAACACCGTCTACTCAGTCACAACAGAGGACAGGAGGGAGCCAGACAACGAGCCAGCCTCCTAGACAGCAGGCCCGACTATTTGCTTTGACTGAGGAGCAGGCACAGGATGCACCTGATGATGGTCGTGGCAGGTAACTGTTTTATTTCTGGTTATCCTGCATATGTATTGATTGATATAGGTGCATCGCATACTTTTATTTCTGAGAGGTTTGCATTGAGTCATGCGTTACCTATTGAGTCATTGTCTGCAGTAGTGTCTGTTTCTTCTCCGTTAGGGACAGGTTTGATGTCAGTGAAATCTGTTAAATCTAGTATACTGCAATATGATGGGCATGAGATTGAGTTGGACTGTATTGTGCTTGGGATATCCGATTTTGATTGTATTATCGGTATCGATATGTTGACCAAGTACAGGGCTACAGTCGATTGTTTCCACAAGATTGTCCGATTCAGACCTGAGATGGCTGAGGAGTGGAAATTTTATGGTAAGGGTCTCGTGCACGAATTCCGTTGATATCTGCCATGAATATGACTCGATTGTTGCAGAAAGGAGCGGATGGATTCCTGGTTTATTCAGTTGATTTACTGAAATCGAGTCCATCATTGGCGGATTTGCCAGTGGTGTGCGAATTTGCTGATGTCTTTCCAGATGAGATTCCTGGATTGCCTCCGATGCGAGAGATCGATTTCAATATTGAATTGATGCCAGGAACAGTTCCGATTTCGAGAGCTCCATACCGAATGGCACCGATCGAGTTGAAAGAGTTGAAAGAACAGTTGGAGGACTTACTGGCCAAGGGGTATATCAGACCGAGTGTATCTCCTTGGGGTACTCCAGTACTGTTCGTGAGGAAGAAAGACGGGTCGATGAGACTTTGTATCGACTATCGGCAACTGAATAAGGCAACGGTAAAGAATAAATATCCATTGCCTCGTATTGATGATTTATTTGATCAGTTGCAAGGTTCTTCGGTGTATTCCAAGATCGATCTGAGATCTGGATACCATCAATTGAGAGTCAGGGAGTCTGATATCTAAAGACAGCATTCAGAACCAGGTATGGACACTATGAATTTATTGTCATGTCATTTGGTTTGACGAATGCACCAGCGGTATTTATGGGATTAATGAACCGTGTCTTTCAGAAATATCTCGATGATTTTGTGATTATTTTCATTGATGATATTTTGATTTATTCAAAGAATGTGAGGGAGCATGCAGAACATTTAAGAATTGTGTTGCGAATTTTGAGGGCTGAAAAGTTATATGCTAAACTGTCGAAATGCGAGTTCTGGTTGAAATAGGTGGTGTTTCTGGGACATATCATATCCGGAGACAGGATATCAGTTGATCCCAGTAAGGTTGAGACAGTGATTTCTTGGCCGAGACCGACATCTGTACCAGAGATACGCAGCTTTATGGGTTTGGCAGGATATTATCGCCGATTTATTAAAGATTTTTTGAGTATTGCCAAACCGATTACACAGTTGACTCAGAAAAATGCTCCGTTTGTTTGGTCTGAGGAATGTGAGACCAGTTTTCTCGAATTGAAGAAGAGATTAACCAGTGCGCCTGTGTTGACGATTCCTTCAGGTACTGGTGACTTTGTGGTTTATTGTGATGCATCTCACCGAGGATTGGGCTGTATGTTGATGCAGCGAGGACATGTTATTGCTTATGCCTCGAGACAATTGAAGGCCCCATGAATCTCGTTACCCAATTCATGATCTTGAATTAGCAGCCATAGTCTTAGCTTTGAAGATATGGCGACATTACCTTTACGGTGAGAAATTCGAAATCTATTCTGATCATAAAAGCTTGAAATATCTGTTTTCACAGTCAGAGTTGAATATGAGACAGCGAAGATGGCTGGATTTATTGAAAGATTTTGATTGTGAAATCAAATACTACACAGGAAAATCTAATGCAGCAGCCGATGCACTGAGTCGAAAGGTATGTTCTCTATCTTTATCGACTATGGGCGTTTCAAATTTAATAGAAGACTGCTGTTTGTCTGGATTAGTATTTGAGACAGATCGGAGACCTATGAGATTATATACTATGCAAGCTGAACCAGAGCTGATTTTGAAAATTAAAGCAGCTCAGAAAAAGTTTATCAGAATATACAGAAGTCGATTGCTATGGTTAAAGCTGGACATCGATCGGAATATCAGGTTCAAAATGGTATTTTGTATGTGAATAATCGTCTTGTTGTGCCGAATGTTTCTGATTTAAGACAAAGAATATTGTCAGAAGTGCACAACAGTCGTTTTAGCATTCATCCTGGTGGTAGGAAAATGTACAATGATTTAAAGACACAATATTGGTGGAAACAAATGAAATCTGATGTGACTGAATTTGTATCCAAGTGTCTGAATTGACAACAGGTGAAAGCTGAGAGGAAGAAACCAGGAGGATTGTTGCAGAGTTTGTCCATCGTGATTGATCGATTGACCAAATCCGCATGCTTTATTCCATACAAGATGACCTATAGATATGATCAGATGGCCGATATCTACGTCAAGGAAGTGGTTAGACTGCACGGAGTGCCGAAGTCGATTGTTTCAGACCGAGATCCTCGATTTACTTCGCACTTCTGGGAGAGTTTGCAGCAAGCTCTTGGTACAAAGTTACATCTGAGTACCGCATATCATCCTCAGACTGACGGACAGTCAGAACGAACGATTCAGACATTGGAAGATATGCTGAGAGCTGTGGTGCTTGATTTTAGCACTAATTGGCAAGATGCATTGGCGAGTTTTCGTACAACAACAGCTATCAAACGAGTATTGAAATGGCACCCTTTGAAGCGTTGTACGGAAAGAAGTGTCGATCCCCTCTTTATTGGGATGATATTTCTGAAGTTCCAGAGACTGGACCTGATATGATCAGAGATATGACTGAAAAAGTGAAATTGATTTAGAAAAAAATGAAGGCAGCCCAGGACAGACAAGCCAAATATGCCAACCTTCGACGACGACCGTTGGTATTTGAGGCAGGAGATCGAGTGTTCCTGAAGATCTCTCCTTTCAAAGGTGTGGTCCGATTTGGGAAGAAAGGGAAGTTGTCTCCATGATACGTCGGTCCTTATGAGATTCTTGAAAAGATAGGAGATCGTGCCTATCGACTAGCATTGCCACCTTCATTATCTGCAATACATGATGTCTTTCATGTATCAATACTGCGGAAGTATCTCCCTGATGATTCACATATTATTCAACCCGACGAAACCGAGCTAGATGAGACATTGAGTTATATCGAGAAACCGATTCGGATTATCGATCGTAAAGAAAACAGCTCAGAACAAAGATGATTCCGTTGGTGAAAGTACAATGGACTCGTCATGGCGTTGAAGAAGCCACTTGGGAGACTGAATCAGATATGAGACAAGAATTCCCAGCATTATTTCACTGATGTAAATTTCTGTTCAGTTTTATTATATACCTTTCTTATTGATATGATGGATTGTCTGTGATTTCGGGGACGAAATCATATCTTGGGGGGGAGAAATGTAATGCCCGGAAATTTAATCCTAGTAATCTGTATTATGGATTTATAATTTGGTATGATTATGAAAGGATTAACCGAGACACGATTTGAAGTAACGTGTGATAATTTTTGTGCGAGGACAGTGCCTCTCGCGCACGGGCGCGACGTGATGCGCGCCCATGCGCCAAATGGGCAGAAGACCTCGCGCATATGCGCGAGCTGCACAGGTCGAGTCCAGAGAGCCTCGCGCATATGAGCGGAATTGAGGCGCGCATATGCGCGAGTGGCTGGGAAGACACGCGCCGAGACATACTGTCTCGCGCATATGCGACGAGAAGGGTCGCGCATATGCACGAGACGTGTTGCGCGTAGAGTTCGCCATTTGCCTGATGCATGCATGATTATATATATATACAAACGTTTAATCTTTCAAAAACGAAAAAGTCGAAGGAAACTTTGGAGGAAATAGTCCGTGAATCTTAGGATCGCGATTGTGCAAAATCCGTCCGTCTGATTTTAAATCCGACTTCGGTACTGTAATCCCGTCGACGTAGTCTACAACTGGACGTAAGTTTTGCTACGTTTTGACATGTTTTGAAATTATGCTATTGTCAGAATTGAATAGGATTCATATATGATGTTCTTGACATGTTAGACGTCATAGAATCGAAGTCAGATTGAGAAACGGACTGATTATGAAATTGTTATGAATTTTTAGGGTATATTGATTTATACCGGACAAAATTGAATTACGATTGGATTACGGATTGTATTGGATATTGGTTATGGATTGTAACTATTATCTGGTGATGTTGTATTGACGGGGATATTGAAATTGTACCGTTATACCGTTGATTTGAATTAAATCCAGATTAATCAGATTCAGTGTTGAATTGAGAATTGAATATTGATATTATGATTCTCAATATATCGTTTCAGATCTACAAAGACAGTCTTGAGTTCCGAACTGAGATTGCTTCAAACCGTGACTACAAACGAAAGGTATAAGTCAATGTGGTATCGGGAGATCGACTTAAGTCGGTTTAGACTTGAGTTTCCCTAAATCACATATTTTACTTTATTGCATTGATATTTGAATTGATTTGATCGATGTACTTGTTTTCTTGATTAGTAGATAACAGGTATTAGATGAGTAATCTATTGACAGAAGTGCCTGATAGTGGCGGGATCGCCACAGGCACATTGCACGATGTCACAAGATAGTGTATTGGCGATAGTGCCAAAGTTTGTCACCGGATGATTGGCTATCGATGTGGATAGAATTTGGGTTTCTTCTATTACTGTTGATCGATGTCGTATCGGTGTGGATAGAATTGGAGCTTCTTCTATTACTGGTGATCGATATTATATCGGTGTGGATAGAATTAGAGTTCCTTCTATTACTGGTGATCGATACCATATCGGTGTTGATAGAATCAGACCTTTTTCTATTTCTGGTGATCGATACCTTATCGACGTGGATAGAACTGGAGTCTTTTCTATTACTGTTGGTCGATATAGGAATGCCAACTTCTGGAAACCGGGATACCTAGACTAGGATTGAGTCTAGTTTAAATTGTGTAGCTACGAGTATTGTCGACAGTTTGATATTAGTTATGTTTCAGATTTTGATACATATTGCTGTTACCTGTTACATGCTTTATATTTGTTTATATGATTGCATGTTTCGTTGATTTATACTGGGATTATATTCTCACCGGAATTATCCAGCTGTTGTCTTGTCTGTATGTGTACATGACAACAGGTGAGACAGGTTCAGGGTCACGGAGATAAAGAGAGAGATCGTGATTAGAGTGGTGGCTCCGGACTTGGATTAGAGATAGGGTTGGACACTTGATATTAGATGTTAAACCTTAATTAAATAAATGTATGTGGTACAGAATTGGTACTTTTATATACTGAGATGTATATATGTTTTTATGTCACGTCGTTCCGCATTATTTTAAAAAAAAAATTTAGACCCTGTTTATTATAATTGATTAATTAGTGTCAATGATGATTAAGAACATGTTATCTACGATATATGCATGCTGTTATCTACGATATATGCATGCTGAGTCTTTAGACTCACTAGACTTGATTGTTGTAGGTACTGATGAGGTTGGGACCGAGGGCGGGGACCAGTGAGCTAGCTTGGGTCGACAGTAGTAGGAACCCAAGGACCTCATTTATCAGTTTATTTATTATTTTATGCTAACTCATTTTATCGCGATGAATTATTTTAAGTTGTTGCTTTGAAACAAATATTTACTTCCGCTGCTATCTCGACAATGAACTTTTATTCCGCTGCTACTTTAAACATTGAATCTTTTATCAGTATATTTTTTGAATGAGGCAAGTTATTTACCTTTAAAAAGAAAATTTCTTTAAAAAGAAAATTTCAAAATTTTTTGCAAATTTTCAAACACGAATTTCGGGCCTCTACAGCTAGCATATAGAGTCTCAATTTTGTCCCGGGTCTTAAGGACTAATGGTGTACAACCATAAACTAGGACGTTTCCACTCGATAAGTGAGAACCACTTGGAAAGTCCTTTACGGAGGGTTGTTCAGTGAACTCTACAAGGAGCATATATCTGCATGTTCAGACATCACAATGTCCTCTACCAATGAAACATGGTACTCACATTGCAGATACTAGTCTCGAACTCGATCAGCCTACATCCTTCTTAGCAACGGCTGAATCGACTAGGAACTGTTTAGAATATACTGTATTCCAAATATGAGTTTCATGAAACTCATCATATGAGCATATCATATTCTTTCTACTATTTGTATATTCAAGGACTTTATTTATGCAACTAGCATGTGTATACAGATAAAGATATGCCAAAACAATAATTTCAAATATTATTAAAATAAAGATTGTTTATACATAGAGTTTCATTGTGAACACTCGGCCAACACTTGGCTCGATGGGCACCTACTCTGACAACAATGTGTTTAAAGTCTTGGCATAAAAGACGTTAAACATTATGCAGATTGTTAGGTGCTGCCTGCAATCTTGAGTGCTAGGAGTTCTAGTTTAGTGTTTCCCTTCTGGAGTGGGTTTGTACAAGATGTTGTATAAATCATAGTCTTCTAGTGGATCCTACTAGAATTGGTAGAAGGGGTGACATATGGCAGTTGAAGTCTCCGAACATCCATAAACCTTTCTTGTGTCTTTAACTGTTTAACTATTATTTTTAAAACTAACTTGATCAGTTCAGTTCTTCCCATAACTGAATTGATACAAGCCCAAAGTGATCCTCCTTATTTCAGTTATACAGTTTATACAAACTAAAAGCTTTAAACTGTTCAGTTTTATTAACGGATGATTATTTCAAGTGTCTTCCGTTTGGTCTGAAAATCAAACTCGATTTAATTAATCGGTGTATTCATTCTTAGAACACAAGATATTGCAGCTTATGGAGAATATCATGATTGAAGCACCTTTAAGGGTATCAAAACTGATCCTTCAATTGGTATCAGAGCTAGTTGTTCTACGAAGGACATTTGAAAACAGATTAAAATTTGTTTTGCTTAAAAATATTTTAATATGTTATTTAAAAGTACAAAATATTATTTTCAAAATCATTTTAAAAAGTTTATTAACACGCATTGCAAAGAATAAAGAGGAATGGTTCTGCAAAAACATTGTGGCCACTTCTCTAGATTCCGAGCTTGGGTGTTTTAATCAATCAGTGTGCAGGGTTTTGAGTCCTACCTGTCGGCATTTCAGCAAAACGGGTAAGCAAATTATGTTTCAGTTGCAATCCGACCAGTTCAACTTTTCAACAGACGAAACCCAACTTCTGGCTGAAACTGTTAGATAGTAGAGCTTAATCATAAGCAGTATGCAGTCGATTCAGTGTCATATCATATTAGATCAAATTATCAATGCGGATTAGCATCCATTGAGTCCAGTTTGCATCAACTGGGGAATAATTTTCAAGCACAAGAAATCAAGTACAACAGGGAGTTAGATGTTCTTCTGGCAAAAAAACTCGGGATCAATGCAACAATTCAAGTGTTCAAGGCAATCAGTTGTTGGTATATCTAGTTTTATTATGTATAAAACTGACTGATACTTGATGTTGTTTAATATGTGCTATTTTAATAGTAATCTCCATTTCAAATGATGATTTACTTAAATGTATGATATAAAGGACGCCTATTTGATTAAATAAACATTATGTTTGTTCATTTAAGTTTGTACGTAACTAAACTTCCATTTCAATCTCGTTGCCTAAACTGCTTCAATGTTCAAGGTTGATAAATTTATCTTTAAAAAGGAGTTTTTAATTCAGTTTTTAAGGGGGGTTTTAAAATCGTTTCAATATTTTATCCCTCGAATTGAAAATTTTCTTTAAAATTATCTTTTAAAATATTTTCCAATTCCATTTTAGAGGGAGAGCTTTTGTTTATTCCTCCACTGAGTTTTCTTCAATCGCTAATTTTTTTTTACTCAATAAATATTTTCACTGTTAAATCTTGTTATCATAAAAAAGGGGGAGGATTGTTGGAATATTTTATGTCCGCATTCTTGATTTTGATGTTAACAAAACTTGTAATTTGTTTCTAACAAGTTTATCTAGAGCGCAGAAAAGATGAAACTGATCAGGTCCCGAACCAATCAGTTCCCTTGCCAGAACCGAAGCTATCGAGACACCAACTGATTGCCAAAACTTAACCAGTCCAAGTAATATATCAAATACTAGTTCAACTGATTGTCCAGCTGATAGGTGGTTCAGCAGAAACCTTCAGAAGCCCGACCAGCTAATGAAGAGTACAAGTGATAAAGAACCCAGCTAAACAAAAAAACTGATACAGTGAAATCAGTTCAAACTGACTTTACCAGACTAGTTTTGAATGCATGCAATCTAGGGTTTTTTTAAAGACGTGTTTATTTATTTTTATGCTTTTAATGCATAACTATTGCATGTTAGGATCCATTTCATGATTATTTGAAAAGTTCACGCATTAGGGTTCTAGATGCATTTCGCGCTTGATTGAGGAACGGAGACCAGGGAAATATCAGGAAAATTTTTTTTATTGCATGTTTAATTTTATTTATTAATATAAGGTGTTTTAAGTGTATTTTTCAAGAAATTGGCTTTGTTGGGTATTTTTACCCGTCAGAGCCCATTTTTAATCGGTACGCAAATTTTAACGATTCGGAGGACTTTTTGAGGGCTCGGGCGATATTTTCAAAAACGTACCTAAACGAAATATTTTTCAGGAACATTTTTGGACTTGTGGGTATGTTATATGCATAAAAATTTCTCACCTGTCACTTTTTTATTTCATGGATTCTAGGGACTCCTGAGTAAGGGTCCTAAGGGGCTGTAAAACGTCATTGATTAAGTAAAAATCAGGCTAGATTCGAGACTTGGTGAGATATGTTGTAGGTCGTGAGCTGTTGTCAAGGAGGGGCTCGGGTTGGCTAGTGCGAAGGCTATGGGTGGTGGTGCAGATGGGCATAGTTTCAATCTTGTCCAAGAAGCTGACCCTCTTGGGTCCGTGATGGGGCTGTGAGAGAGCCGTGAGCTGCTGGTCTTGGTTAAATAGGTAATCGAAGGGATAGGTTGGGGGTGGTTCGTTTGGTTTGTTGAAGGGCTTCGGGGGTATCGCATATGGTTAGTTGTTTGGGCAGTAGGGTCAGCTAGGGTCCTTTGAGCTCGGTCTTGGTTCCAAGATAGCTGGATAGGTGCTGGACACGTTGGCTTTTAACTAGAGTCGATAAAACCGCGGTTTGGTTGCATTAGGGTTCGAACTTGGCACTTGCTGGAAATTTCAGCAGCTTGTGGCCTTGTTTTCATGGGTCTTATGGGGTTGGAACGTGAGGTTTAGAGGCTGGTAGGATGTATTTTAGGCATGGTTTAAGTTCGGAATAATTTGGTTCGGTTTCGGGTCGATTCGGGTTAAAACCGGGAACCCGGTCTAAGTTTTAAAACGAATCGAATAATTTTTGCAACAGAATCGAGTTTACGTCTAAGAAACACATTTAATTATGTTTTGGGATGTTTTAAGGAGTTTGGTAAGCTTCAGGTAGAAATTTAGAGGTCCAGGGATAAAACGGTCATTTTGCACCTGGGGTGAGTTTATGGTCCTGGCAGCGCCCTGAGCACAAATTTATCTTGCTTTTAAATGTTTATGCATCAAGATTATGATTTTTATGAAATTATGAAAAAATACGTTGCATGCTTGATTTTAAAAAAAATTTACGCATGTGCATGATTTTGATAAGTGATGAAAATGATGATGTTTTGAAGGATGGAAATTAGTTGTGACTAACGATGTATATGTAAATGCTTAAGATGTATATGTAAATGCTGATGATGAGGCCTATGCACATTGGATGGGTAATACTCTCACTGATGTCTGACAGATGCCGCGTACCACGATTTTATGTAGATGAATCCATCATATAATGATGAACGATGTTACGAAAGTGACAACTAATAAACTGAATATATTAAAAGAAATTATGTATAAGTAAATGATGATATGATGAGCTGTTTTGACATGTTATGATTTCATATGACATGTTTGCATTTACGCTTTTAAGTTCATGAAAGGTATGTTGATTGCAGTATATTTTCATTGATGTGTGCTATGTATATGTACTTGTTATTTCCTGACTGGTGTTGTAAGGCCCCAGAAATTTATCTGGTTAATCTAAAAGGATTTGGCAATAATTAATACGAATTATGGGTAAGTGAGAGGTGATTAAAGGCGGAACAGATCAGACCGGGACAGACGAGAAAAGACACGAATTAGGTGCGAGGGAGGTGCCACTCGCGCACATGCGCGACGTGATGCGCGAGCTGTGCGCGAGTTGGGCAGAAGATCCCGCGCATATGCGCGGAGTGATGGCGCGCATATGCGCGAGCTGTAGTATGCTTTGTCAAGAGAACCTCGCGCATATGCGCCGAGGTGAGGCGCGCATATGCGCGAGAGATGCCGAGACACACGCGCCAAGGAATTGTGTCTCGCGCATATGCGCCGATGGTGGTCGCGCATATGCGCGAGACGTGTTGCACAAAGGAGTGTGCCACGTTTTCTTATCTTGCATGTAATATATATATACGTATACAACCGATTCCTTCTTCAGAATTAAGGTAAGAATCGAGAAATAAACTCTGAGGTAGGATTTCGATTTGGGATTGAAGAATTTGGAGATCCGTCCGTCAGAATTTGAATCCGACTTCGGTACTGTGTTCCTATCAAAGCAAGCTACAACTGGACGTAAGTTTTGTTACGTTTTGACATGTTCTGAAATTATGATGTTGTTGGAATTGAATACACATCATATATGATTTTTTTGACATGTTAGACATCATAGAATCGAAGTCAGATTAAGAAACGGACTGATTATGTAATTGTTATGATTTTTGGAATTGATTAATTGAGATTCGATATCAGATTTGTATTTTTATTGAAATTATGAGTTGCACCGATATTGATTATGAGTTCTGGTATTATATCTGTGGTGTTGGAATTGACGGGGTTATCGAGAGTGTATTGTTATGCCGTCGAAACATCCGTAAATTGATATTGATCAGACTCGGTATTGGTTGAGATGGTATTGTTGAATCATATGTCGATTGGCATTGATCAGATTATGTTTTGATTTGAGTATTAATCAGAACAGGTTTTGAACTGAGTTATATACTGATATTGTATCTATTCGATTGTTATTAGCAGATTGGGTATGGACAGAGTTGACTTCGATACTTCGTCTTCATCGGACCGAGAAGATAAAGGTATAAATTAATGTTGAGTTGAGATTGCACAACTCGAGTGAGGTTTGGCTCGAGTTTCCCTAAATCACATACTTTACCTTATTGTATTGATTTGATTGATGTACATGTTCTCTTGATTGATAGACAGCAGGTGTTAGACGAGTAATCTTGTGACAGAAGTGCCTGGTAGTGGTGGGATCGCCACGGGCACATTGCACGATGTCACAAGATAGTGTATTGGCGATTGTGCCAAAGTCTGTCACCGGATGTTTGGCTATCGATGTGGATAGAATTATAACTTCTTCTATTACTGATGATCGATATTATATCGATGTGGATAGAATCGGAGCTTCTTCTATTACTGGTGATCGGTACCGTATCGATGTGGATAGAATCATAACTTCTTCTATTACTGGTGATCGATATTATATCGATGTGGATAGAATCGGAGTTCTTTCTATTACTGGTGGTCGAAACTATACCGATGTGGATAGAATACGAGCTTCTTCTATTACTGGTGATTGATACCATATCGATGTGGATAGAATTGGTATTTCTTCTATTACTAGTGATCGATACCCTATCGACGTGGATAGCACTGGAGTCTTTTCTATTACTGTTGGTCGATATGGGAATGCTAACTTCTGGAAATCGGGATCCCTAGACTAGGATTGAGTCTAGTTTTAAATGTGAAGTCATGAGTCTAATTGACTGTTATATTGATTCATGTTGATTATGTTCCTGAATATGGTACATATTGATTTATGTTCCTGATGATGGTACATGTGTAGAATATGATTTATTCTTGATATGGATTTATATTCTGATTTGAATACATGTTAGACATATCTGTTATATGTTTTTATATTGTCTTTATGATTGCATGTATACATGATTTATACTGAGAATGTAATTCTCACCGGAGTTATCCGGCTGTTGTCTTGTTTGTATGTGTGCATGGCAACAGGTGGGATAGGATCAGGGTCAAGAAGAGAATGAGGCTGGACTAGATAGCGTGGAGATCCGGGCTTCGAAGCAACTTAGGATTCAGCACTGAGATATAGTTGAACCTAGTTGAATTCTTGTAGATAATACAAGATTTATATATTTATGTTTAATATGTAATTTGAATTGAATTACATTACGTTTCCGCTTGGTATTTTTAAAAAAAAATAATTTAGACCCTGTTTATTATAATTGTTTAAATTATTCCCAAAGACGATTAAGGAATGAATTAGCGTCCGGGTCCCCACAACAGGTGGTATCAGAGCATTAGGTTCCAGAACAGTAGGTTCTTGAGATTGAGATAGAAGAGAATGAGCATGGTAGATTGAGTTTTCTTTCCTGCATGTGATTGCTAGCATGTGATCTACTTATAATGTTGACTTGCATTGTGTATGCTAGCATGATATTATGTTTACTGCTTTTAAATATATGTTACCTGAATACCTGAGTTGATTTGGTAATGTATTTGATTTGAAAATGAATCAGAACCAATTCTTGATCAGAAGGTAAGCTGATCAGGAAGGGACTGAGATTGATTTATCTCATGTGATACTAACCCTTGTGGTAATCAGATATCCCTCCCAGATGAATTAGAGAATGGGGTAGTACTTCGATTGATCAGATGGATGAGACAGAAACTTTGATGGAAACACAGATGAAGAAATTTCAATCGTTTCAACCGCCGATTCTGAAGGGAATGAGACACCAGTGGAGTGTGAGAATTGGTTAGATGATATAGAGATACTGTTTGATTCATTTGATTATCCAAATGAAAGAGAATTAAACTGGTGCCCAACCAGTTACACGAGGTCGCTAGGAGTTGGTGGATTACAACCAAAAGGGTATTAGAACAGCGGGGTATCGTGATTACGTGGGAAGTCTTTAAAGCTGAATTTTATTGAAGATTCTTCTCAGGATCGTACCGAGAGGACAAAAGAGCAGAATTTGAGAATTTGAGACAAGGCCAACTTTATATTGAAGAATATGTTGCTAAATTCTCTACTCTACCGCGTTTTGTTCCTTAGATAGTTGGAAATGATGAAGCTGTAACTGAGCAATTCATCAAAGGATTGAATTCAGAGATAGTTGCATTGATAAATATGCAGCGACCTTACCATTTTGCTGATACTTTGAATAAAGCAAAAAGGGCTGAGGCGAGTCTGATTAGACAACAAGAAAGGCTGTGTGCAATGCAACCCCAGACACAACAATTCCCTCTCCGATTGGATAGTGGCAGTACGAGTGGGAAGCAAGATTTGCTGAAAGCTCGAAAGAAACAGTTCAAGAAGTTAGGTAGCGGTTCATCTAGCTCCAGTTGTTCTAGCCTGAGTGATACTGGAGTTTATTACAGGACTTGCGGAGGGAGACATCCCATGGAGCAGGCCAGGGAGTGACTTGTAGGTGCAATATCTGTAAACAGCAGGGACACTTTGCTAGAGTCTGTCCACAGAGGGGTTCCCGAAGATTTCAGGGAGCAGAATCATCTAGTGGTAGTGATCGAGGAACAGACCCAGGACACACGTGATGATATAGTGGCAGGTAATAATCTTTTATGATTATGTTGCATATGTATTGATATATACTAATGCATTCCCTACGATTATCTTTGACTGAGTTGTATTGATATATGTTGTACCTGCTGGGTCTGTATTACTGTAGTATGGATCTTTGTCCCTTTTGGGGAGAGGAATTGATATCAGTGAATTCTGTAATATATTGTGTACTGCAGTAAAAAGAGAATGAGATTGAATTAGATTGTATTGTACTTGTGTTATCTGATTCTGACTACATTATTGATATTAATATGCTAACAAGTACAGAACTATTATAGATTCTTGCCAGGAGATGGTAAGATTCGGACCTGAGATGGCCGATGAACGAATGATATACGGTAAGGATTCTCGATTTTGAATTCCTTGATATCCGTATTATGTATGATTTGATGATTATCGAAAAGAATGGAGTAATTCCTTATGTATTCAGTTGATTACTGAAGTTGAGCCTATCTGGGAATGATTTGTCAGTAGAAGGAGAGTTGCTATTGTCGTTCCAGATGAAAATCCGGGTTTGTCTTATATCAGGGAGAGCGACTTCAGCCTTGATTTAATATCAAGTATGAATTTCATTTTAGACTTCTGTACAGAATGATCTTGATGGAATTGAAAGAATTGAAATCTCAGTTAGAAGATTTACTGCCTGAGAGTTAGAGTTACATTTGATTATGTGTTCCTCTGGGAAATACTTCAGTTCTGTGTATGGGTGGATAAATCCTGTGTTCCGAAGTGTTCTGATGACATTATGCTCGTTTTATCCATGAGATTTTGATATATTCGCAGCGTATGATTGATCGAATCGAACAGTTGAAATTTGTATTGAATATTCTGGGAACTGAGATTGTTGTATACAGAATTATTTGTCTATGAATCCAGATTGCAACAGAGTACATTCAGAGTCTGTGATATCTGAAGATAGTATACTGATTGATTGTAGCACAGTTGAGACAGTGATCCGATTGTTCAGAACTTGATTCCGATAGTCAGAACAGTGTGTCAATCAAAATACCAGGTAGATAATGCTTTATTTTATATAATTAACTGATTGCTTGTGCCAGATATTTCGAATTTGAAATGACAGGTATTGTCAGATGCACACAGAAGTAGATTCCGTATTATTCTGGTAACAGGAAATGTGTGATAATTCGAACGGACAGTTTCGATGCAAATAAACAAAATCAGTTTTGTCAGAATTTGTATTGAAATGTCTAAATCGCTGACAGATGAGGACAGGAAAATAGAAACCAGGAGATTGGTTGTACAGATTATCGATTCCTGAATAGAAATAGGAGTACAATTCTATGGATCTGGTGATAGACTTACCGAAATCGTGCCAAGAATGTACCAGGATGTGGTTATGATTGAACGATTGTTCAAATCAGCATATGTATATTGTACAGGATGACGTACAAATATGACAAGACGACTGATAGGTAAGTCAGAAAAGGGGGTCAAATGGTATTGAATGCCAGAGTTAATTATATCATACCGTGATTTTTGGTTGATTTTAAACTTTTGACAGAATGTATAACATGATGTTATATCTATGGTTTATAGATTGACGGATAGTTGGAGTGAACTATCTAGATACTGGAGGATATGCAGGAACTGTCGTGCTGGATTTTAGCACTAGTGACTTGAGATCTTGTCACTTTATGAATTATTGTATAATGATAGCTATCAAACAAGTATTGAGATAGCTACAGACGATACATTGTACAGTGAATACTGCTGATTTCCTCTGAATGCGAATGATATTACGGTGATATCTGAGATTGAATTTGATAAAAGAAGAAATCTTTATAAAGAAAATGAAGCTGATTCAGAAAAGAATGAACACCAGCTTCGAATGAACCGATTTGATATGCCTACGTCGGATGGTGACGATTGGTATTTGAAGCCGAAGATTGAGTAAATCCTGGACTGGGATAACCAGATTTGATAACAGCTGATGATATTGATTTGTTAAGAGCTGTTGATTGGTATATACGGATGTTGTATAGCCAATATTTGCAAGTAAATTTATCAGAATGGTTTGGTAGAATTAGTTTGCTGAAGTAACCTCTAGTATATATTTCTTCATTATCTGAATTGATTGCTTGTGATTTCGAGGACGAAATCATATCTTAGAGGGGGAGAAATGTAAGGCCCGAGAAATTTATCTGGTTAATCTAAAAGGATTTGGCAATAATTAATACGAATTATGGGTAAGTGAGAGGTGATTAAAGGCGGAACAGATCAGACTGGGACAGACGAGAAAAGACACGAATTAGGTGCGGGAGGTGCCACTCGCGCACATGCGCGACGTGATGCGCGAGCTGTGCGCGAGTTGGGCAGAAGATCCCGCGCATATGCGCGGAGTGATGGCGCGCATATGCGCGAACTATAGTATGCTTTGTCCAGAGAACCTCGCGCATATGCGCCGAGGTGAGGCGCGCATATGCGCGAGAGATGCCGAGACACACGCGCCAAGGAATTGTGTCTCGCGCATATGCGCCGATGGTGGTCGCGCATATGCGCGAGACGTGCTGCACAAAGGAGTGTGCCACGTTTTTCTTATCTTGCCACGTTTTCTTATCTTGCATGTAATATATATATACGTATACAACCGATTCCTTCTTCAGAATTAAGGTAAGAATCGATAAATAAACTCTGAGGTAGGATTTCGATTTGGGATTGAAGAATTTGGAGATCCGTCCGTCAGAATTTGAATCCGACTTCGGTACTGTGTTCCTATCAACGCAAGCTACAACTGGACGTAAGTTTTGTTACGTTTTGACATGTTCTGAAATTATGATGTTGTTGGAATTGAATACACATCATATATGATGTTCTTGACATGTTAGACATCATAGAATCGAAGTCTGATTAAGAAACGGACTGATTATATAATTGTTATGATTTTTGGAATTGATTAATTGAGATTCGATATCAGATTTGTATTGTTATTGAAATTATGAGTTGCACCGATATTGATTTTGAGTTCTGGTATTATATCTGTGGTGTTGGAATTGACGGGGTTATCGAGACTGTATTGTTATGCCGTCGAAACATCCGTAAATTGATATTGATCAGACTCAGTATTGGTTGAGATAGTATTGTGGAATCATATGTCGATTGGCTTTGATCAGATTATGTTTTGATTTGAGTATTAATCAGAACAGGTTTTGAATTGAGTTATATACTGATATTGTATCTATTCGATTGTTATTAGCAGATTGGGTATGGACAGAGTTGACTTCGATACTTCGTCTTCATCGGACCGAGAAGATAAGGGTATAAATTAATGTTGAGTTGGGATTGCACAACTCGAGTGAGGTTTGGCTCGAGTTTCCCTAAATCACATACTTTACCTTATTGTATTGATTTGATTGATGTACATGTTCTCTTGATTGATAGACAGTAGGTGTTAGACAAGTAATCTTGTGACAGAAGTGCCTGGTAGTGGTGGGATCGCCACGGGCACATTGCACGATGTCACAAGATGACTGAACTGGGTCTTCAGTTCTTGAGATAACTGCCAGTTCAGTCGTGGCAGTCGAGTGAACTGGCTCTTCAGTTGTTTGAAGAAAGGTCCAAGAGATTGGTTCTTCAGTTGCTATTTGCTCTTCAACTTTACTTTGTAGTAATCAGCTGAACTTCAGTGGCAGTTGTTTTAATCACTTCGTTTATGTTTTCCAGTGATAATTCAGCATCAGTATAAAGTTGAAGTTCTGCAGTTGATGATTGAGGAGAAGTAGTTGACGGTTGCGCATCCTTTGAAGAAGAATCAGTTACTTGCACAGAAGATTCAGCAACTAGTTCTTGGGATGGCTTTTGCGGTTGAACTGATTGTTCAGCTTGCTCGTCTGATGAAAGATCTTGGTAATATGCTCAAATAGTCAGTTCTTGATCCAGTTCACAATGCTTAATCTCCATCTGGAGTGATATAAGATCCGAATCCAGCTGATCATGAACTGCTTTGTCATTAAAGACAATTGGACTGGTATGATCATAGTTTTGGCGTAGCTAAACAACCATTTGTCATAGCTTCTTTTGTAGAACCCGTAAATCAGTAGACGTATAAGCCATGCATAATTCTAGATTTTTAAATTTAATTGACTTCATTGCATAATTATTTTAAATGCATTTATTTGAAGTTAATTATTCATTATTTCAGTTCAGTAGTTTGATTTTTTAACATTTCAGTTATTTCAGTGAGGCCGGACTGGAGTTGGAGTTTTGAGATAGAATTTAAGATTTGAGAAATATTTCCAGAAGTTAATTTAGCTAGCAAGTAAGTTCATTTAAGTTAGTAAGGGAGGTTTGAGGATTTAATTTAATTATTTGAGGTGATTAAGAAATGAACTCATTTAAGTTATTTAATTAAGGGGTTAGCTCACTAAATTATTTAAAGGATTAGTAAGGCTTTCAAGGATTATTAGTTGACTAGATAACCATCACTTCCCACTCATTTTATTAGCATGATTTCGGCCCCTTGGATTTATTAAGCAATTCATTCCAACTCATCAACTTTGACCAATTCTTTGCATGTAATTAGTAGGATAATTCTAGGATTTTTGGGAGCACAATTTAATTAAATAAATGGACATATCCTAGACTAGAAAAAAAGCAAAAATCGGCCACTACCTCCTAGAAGTATCCACCAACTCATTTGATATCAAACCATAATTCAAAATTCAAAAATGAGAAGGCTTGGTCTTGATTCTTTCCTTATATCTTGCACCCACTTCCCTCACCCTCCTAACCATTTTTCCCCCCTCTCCTTTTCGAAAATTCAGAGTAAAATCAGACCCCTTTTCAGTAGAAAAAACGTGAATAATAGCTAGGGAGAAAGGGAGAAAAATCGAGAGCAAGAAAGGTAGACAAGAAGCGCTCCATCTCCTCCGTGCCGCGTCGTCGTCGTTTCGTTCGTTTTCTTTCGAAACGAAACCAGGCATGTCTAGATTTCTTTAAAACCTCAATCAAGTCATATTATAATTTATTTTTCAATACATGATCATGTTTATTCAAGCAAAAAAACCGAGATACATGTCAAAACATTTTGGAACAACACATGCAGAATTTTCGTTTTTCCTTGGCAAGCTTCACGTTTTTCTTGGTTTGTGAGTTTCAGGTGATTGGTTCGACTCCAGGTTCCCAAGGAGACTCCTAGACACGTAATAGGATGCATTAAGACCATTTTGGCCCATTCAAACCAGCCCCATGCTTGCTGGAAATTCAGAATGACAGCAAGTTCCCATAGGCGCAGATTTGTGTTTCGAAATTTCAGTTTTGTGTCAAGGGGTTGGATCTGATCTTGGCTGCCCTAAGGGCTCTTAGCCATGGTTGGATCACTCCCCTAGCATGTCTAAGACGTGTCTAAGTTGCCCTTTTGGTGGCTTGGTCCATAGCTCATCGGTTTTTAATAAAAACATCACAACAGCCCCTATACCCCTTCGGCTACTTCGGTTGGACAGCTTTTGGTTCGTTTCTTTTGGTTGCTTGGTATGGATCTTGGTTGGCCTATGGCCCTTAGCCACGATTCATATCATGCTCCTAGATGTCTAGATTGTGCCATGGTCAATCAAATGGCCACTGGAACGACGCAAGACATCGATCTAAACAAAACACTACACACGCATGCACGTTGCTCTCGGTTGGACCCTTCGGTTGAGTTTTGGTGTGATGCGGATTGTGGCTGGCCTAGGGCCCTTAGCCATGGTTCAAATCATTCCTTGGGATGTTGATAAGAGTATCTGGTCGGTGGTTCACGCCCCTAATGGCCGATAGTCTCGAAACCAACGCAAGTCTTGTAGTTGCGCAGCTGCTGGAAATTACAGCAAGTTGCTGTGTCGTTTAGAAGGCTCGTTTGAGTTCTTGGTTGGCTTTTAGCCCATGGTCTTGGACTGGACAGTGCCTCATTGAGTTGGGAAGGTCATGTTTTCGACCGTTCGTGATTCGGTTCATTTTTGAGGTCGTACGAGAATTTACGGTGCAATGTGCCAAATTGACTCTCGAAAGAGCGTTTCGTGTTTTGGCCTCCATTCCACCTAGATTTCGACCCTATCATTTTTGGAGCATTATTTTATGATTTTTCAGCGTATTTTAATCATGACTATACATCGGTTCGGTGTCGGTTCAGGTTGGCTCGGAGTCATGATTAAATGCGAAGTCATTAGGCGTCATAGTCGCATCTTTTGAACTAAATTGCGTAGTTGGTCATGTTTAAGCAATTGCATATTTTTCATAGCACAGTTAGGTTGCAGCGAGCCTGAGGACGATCCAATCCAATCCAGTTGGTAAAATTACAGGAATTTTCATTACGCCAGTTAATTATTTTACGTGCATTAAATAGAAAATGATTATTTTTGAGATTTATGCGATATGGCTTGTGGTTCATTCACTATGTGGGAGTGTTATTTTATACGGTCGCCAGTGACCGATCAGTTCAGTATGGTACCACCCGGTCACCAGTGACCGGCCAGCTCAGTTCAGTTTCAGCCTCCCCGGTAGCCAGTTACCGATCAGTTCAGCTTAGTGCAGTGGCCACAGGCGTAAAACATAATCTCAACAGAAAATTTTATCAGTTATTTCAGTACAGGCTCCAAGGAGCAGACATTTTTACTGTGATTATCAGTTCATTTATGCACGTATTATAATTGCTCAGTACAGATTATTTTTCAGTATGCCTCAGGACAGGATATGTTAACTCATGCATATTTTAAATTCAGATTTTTACTCGTTAGATGCGATTTATGCATGCTGAGTCTTTAGGCTCACTAGACTTGATTGTTGTAGGTACTGATGAGGCCAGGGCCGAGGGCGGGGACCAGTGAGCCAGCTTGGGTCGGCAGTAGTGGCACCCGAGGACCTCAGTGCAGCAGTTGTTATTTTATTCCGCAAACAATTTTATCAGTCGTTGGATAATTTTTAAATTGTTATTGTTGGCAAAACTTTATTTTCTTCCGCTGCTATTATTTTAAACATTGAACTTGATTCCCCAGTGATTTTATGAATGAGGCCATTTAAGTTCTTTTAAAAAGAAAATTTTTAATTTTCCGCAAATTTCAAGAAAGGAGTTTTAGGCCCTTTTACATCTTTGCTCGTACTTGATCAAAGAAGTATTTCTTCCTCTCCAAAGACTGAACAATTGAAGCTGCTTTGACCATCTTCAGAACTATGGTTTCCAGGTCAATAAACATCTTCAAAACTGATTTCTTTTGTAGTTGCCTGGCAAACACTGCAGTCCTAAATTTAACCCATTCATCATAAGCCTGTAGCTTAGTCTCAGAAATTTATTGACCTCTTTCCAGATTAGGTCAATAAGAGTTTAATCACATTAGTGGGTCTGGGCTCTTCGTTTATCTTGTCTTTGCCCTTTGAGTCAGCCAGAACATGAGGAATCCTCAGTCCTGACTCAGTTGCATCAATATTTTCTCGAATCACTATCCCTTGGGTCCAGCATGGCGGTCCTCGGGTTTAGCCTCCCGCTCAGTCCAAGCCAGATCCTTGGTCCCCACACCTAGTCTCCTCCAAGTCATCCTCACATGTATCGATCACGTCTAGTGAGTCTAAAGACTCAACACGTATAAACTGGAAGTAACGAGTAATACGTAATAAAACCTCATGCAACTTTTAAAATAGAACGTACATGCTGGAACTTGAACTTGCATAAATAAACTTGAACATACGTACATACATACATAGACGTGTCATAACATGAAAGTTTTCTTAAACGAGCTTGCATACTTATACATACACCATACATACATAAACTTCATCATTTTTCGTCGAGGCATGTTTCAAAGAAAGTGACCCATAACATAAATCGCCTGTTCAGACTAAACCACAATACTGGGCTGACAGGGACGAATCCACTGCCACATACATGAGATCCCCGTTCATGCTTTAACGGGTGGATTGGTCCCCGTTCATGCTTTAACTCTTTCTAATCCTGATCTAAACCCGTTCATGATTTAACGGGGTGGATTGGTCCCTGGTCATGCTTTACCGCTTTCCAATCCCATACATAAATTGGTCACAAGAAATTTAGCATACCTCAAAAACTTGAAATATTTTCTTTACACGTCAAACATACTTACTTGGCGTTGAGGGATTCGTTGGATCTCATTTGGGGCCACTGCTGCAAATACTAACATGAATTCAACGCTTAAATTGAATAACTTAGACGTAGATATTCGTACTCACCACTGAATCAAGTAAATGGCGAATGACATTCTAGGTTACTTGGGGCTTGACCTCGTTTAATTCTCGTACTAAACCATGACATAATGTCCCAATTCGATCCCTAAAATATTTCCCAAAAACTGGATTACACGGACCCCGTGCACCCCTCCGGGTCCGGGTCCGTGTAGGTACTGTAAAAGCATACTCGAAAAGAAGTGAGGACACGGACCCCGTGCCTAGGTCCGTGTAGACTCTGTAAAAAGACACTTCGGAAGAAACAAGGGCACGACCCCGTGCCAGGGTCCGTCAAAGGATCCGTGTAGGCTCGGTGAAAGTAAACCAACGGGAAATCATGTATTCAAGGCTTATTCCTCCTAACTCTATCATCCCGACCATAAATCGACACCTCGAGACTCGTCCTAGAGTGCTAGAACACTCATTCAAACTCCAACAAACGCTCCAAAACAACGACGTCCAACTTACAACGCAATACAACTCTTGAACACGAATTTTGACACCAAAATCAATTCCTACGATTTCTAACTAAACCAACTGCCTAATGACACGAAGCGAAATACCAACATACATCCCAACATCATTCTCGATATACCTAAACACAGCAATGATCACCCATCGATGCCCAACAAAGCCTGCAACAAGAAAATCTCAAGAACACATCAATAACATAATTTTTCAGGAAACGCAGTTTGAGCAGTCTCACGAAAATGATCATAACTCACTCAATTTTTATCCAAATATTTCGAATTTTATATCAAATCGAAATTATCAAAAATTTCTACAATTTTTATGTTGAAAGTTTTCTCAAAATCACGACCGAAAAATCGCAGTTTTCAAAAGAACAGTAAATTTCGAAATTTTAGATCTAAAAACGTTTCAAAATCGATCCAACATGTTACTGCCCAAACCTTGCACATCATACATGGATTTTTACGCATAAAACAATGCAACACATACTATGACATGATCGACGCAGGAAAAATAGTATATACGTGCCATGATAAAAACATACTATGACAATTCGTATTCGTATTCGTATCCGTATCCAAGGAAACACGATCGTCGGGCTCCCACTGGGACCATAGCCCTCACGATATTTCCAACATGTAGTAGTCACAATCCCTTCACGTCCTTCAACACGTTATCATCACTTAATAAAAACATGCATAATATCATTTTTATTTTAAAACCAAGCATGCAACATATCTTTTAAATGTCCAATTTAACCATTGATAATCCATGACATTTTAAAATCATATTTCAACATGTAAAAGTTCATAAACATGTTACATAAACATATTAGCATATAAAACAGCAAATAGGGTACTGCCATGACGTTTACTAATTTTTCAGTGTAAAAAGACCGTTTACCCCTGGACGTGACATTTTACGTTTGACGTTTTCTTGATTTTCTTGACTCTAACATGTCCCAAATAATTATTTAAGCCTAAATTAAAATTCACATAATTTTATTTAGCTTAAAAACTAGGCTTTTAAATAAATTCTTAATTGGACGTTTTTGAAGGCGTTTTAATTCCAAAAAATCCCAAACTTTAATATAAAATTCCTAAATTCTAAATTTAGTCTTTTTATATTATTTTAGTCCCAATGAACCACGACTCGACCCCCGTGAGCCGTTTTCCAAGTTTTTAAGTTTAGGAAACCCCAATATGACACATAAACTTTGACCCCTAGCCTGATTTTATCGAGTCACCCCCGAGCCATAATGAACCAGACCCCGACCAACATGTTAGAGGAACCTAATGGACCCAAAGATCCCACGTAAACCACCCCAAACAGTTGAACGAAGCCCCAACCCCAGCCCTCAATCATGGCCGAGAAACCCCCAGGTGCAAGGACTCTTCTAGCTTTCTTCGGACTTAGCCAACCAACCTAGCCCCTAAACCAGCCTCTTGTGTACTTACCTAGGACCCCACGGCATCACCCTAGCCCAGCCCCAAGCCCCCAGGCCGAACTACATGACCCCTGCAAGCCTGCGCAACCCTGCGCTGGTTTTTTCACTCTTGGGTTCGAGTCCTTTGTCAACAAGGACTCCTCCCAGCCCACTTGGCTCGAGTCCTAGCATGGCTAGAACTCCTCCTTGACCCCTCACAGACCCTGGCTAAGCACTGGACAGAAGCCACGACCCAGCCAAGCCCTTGGAACCCAAAATCGAATCCGATAAAATTTACGTCCCGGCGTATAAAATCACCTAAAAACCCCTTATTTTCAAAAATATGAAAAAACATCAACCATATTTTAAATAATTAAAAATAATCATTTAATAAAAATATTTTACGTTTTTCAGCCCTCAGTCCCCGTTCCTCGATCGCAACGTGAATATTCCTTAAAAATACAGCTTTATGCAAAATAACAATTAAATCATATTTAATATAAAAATCAAGCATGTCACACAAATAATTAAGCAATTAAATCAAGTGATTACTTATTTTCAAAATTCCTAGATTTGCATTTAGTTGGATTACATCGTCTTAAATTTGGACCTTACAATTCCTCCCCCCTCAAATTAAATTTCGTCCTCGAAATTAGAACTTACCGAATAAATCTGGATAGCGACTCTTCAAGTCCCTCTCGGTTTCCCAAGTAGCTTCTTCTTCCGAGTGATTCAGCCACTTGACCTTGACCATTGGAATGACTTTATTTCGTAATCTTCTTTCTTGCCTTGCCAAGATTTGGATAGGTCTTTCTTCATAGGTCATGTTTGGAGTTAGTTGATGTAATGCCCGGAATTTTTATCTGTTAATCTGCGAAATGATTTATTGTGAATTGATATGATTAGGATAGGATTAATCGGGACACGATTTGATTCAGCATGTGAGGTCGAATGTGCGAGGACAGTGCCTCTCGCGCTCATGCGCGACATGATGCGCGCACATGCGCGAGGAAGGCAGAGGACCTCGCGCATATGCGCGAGATAGGGCGAGCATATACGCGAGGAGGTGTATTGGCAAACACCATGTCCAGAGAACCTCGCGCATATGCGCGGAAGTGGTGCGCGCATATGCGCGAGTCATCCGAGAAGCCAAGTAAAATTCCAGAGGACCTCGCGCATATGCGCGGAAGAGGGACGCGCATATGCGCGAGCTACCGTGAGACAGACGCGCCGAGGAGGGTCGCGCATATGCGCGAGACGTGCTGCGCAAAGAAATGAGCCACCTAGCTTAAAAACATGCAGGATATATATAAACATATCAAAATTCATTCCTCAGAAATAAAAAGGAAGAAACGAAGAAAGGGAAGCACGAGAAAGAATTGAAGAATTCTTACGCCGTTAGATTTCGATCCGCCCGTCCGATTTTGAATCCGACTTCAGTACTGTGTTCCTATCGACGCAGGCTACAACTGGACGTAAGTTTTGTTACGTTTTGATATGTCTTGGAATTATGATATTGTAAGAATCGGATGTGGTTCATATATGATGTTTTTGACATGTTAGACATCGTAGAACCGAAGACAGATTGAAAAATAGACTGATTATGGAATTGTTATGAATTTCAGAGTTGAATTGGGTTGAGATATGATATCAGATGTGTATCGTTATTGACCATAAGTTGCTGGGATTGATATGTATCAATTTTTACTGCTGGGTATATTGAGATTGTACAGTTATGCTGTTGAAACAGAATTTGATTGAGTTCTGATTATATCCAGTATTGATTGAGGAAGGTATTGATATTGTATTTCTCGTTATTGTCATTGCCAGATTGAGTATTGACAGGCATTGAATCCGAGACTTCGACAGAGTCGGATTGATATAAAGAAAGGTATAAATAAATGTTGATTCGGGATTGCACAACTCGAGTTAGATTCGACTTGAGTTTCCCAAAATCACATACTGAATGATTATTGCATTTGATATTTGCAATGCTTGATATTGATATGCTTATTCTATTGATTATAGCAAAGCATGAGTCAGAGTTGGGCAGACCCGCCTAGTCTTTGGCAGAACCGCCATGGCAGAACCGCCAAGTCACTGGACTTTTGGATATATATCGATAGACTGAGGAGAAGACCGACTCCTACTGCTGATCTTCAATATAGACAGCCAAAGTCTGGGACTAAGAACGTACCACCATCTAGCTGGGGTAAAGTAAATGGGAGAACGTTGCGTTCTTATTCAGATCGGGATCCCTAGGTTAGGATGAGTCGAGTCAGAGTCTAGGAGTCACAGAGTGTGATTCAGAGATTGCATTGATACATGTTTTTCAGATTTGATACATGCTATTGATATGTGTTTCATGCTTTTATATTTGCTTTTATATGACTGCATGTTTACATTGTTTATACTGGGATATATATCTCACCGGAGTTATCCGGCTGTTGTCGTGTTTGTATGTGTGCATGACAACAGATGGGACAGGTTCAGGGTCGAGGAGATGAAGAGAGATCGTGATTAGAGTGGAGACTACGGACTTTGATTAGAGATAGGGTTTAAACACTTGATTTATAGTAGTTAAACCTTAGTTTGAATGATTGTATATAGTACAAGACTTGTACTTTAATACTGGCATGTATATTAGAATGTATTATATTACGTTCCGCATTTCATATTGTATAAAAAAAATTTAGACCCTGTTTATTATAATTGATTAAATTGTCCCAAATGATGATTAAGAGCATGATTAGCGTCCGGGTCCCCACAACAGGTGGTATCAGAGCGATAGATCCTTTAGACTGAGATAGGAGCTAGTGAGCGGGGTAGATTGAGTTTTCTTTCCTTGCTTATGATTGCTAGCATGTGTTACTGCTTTATATAATACATGTTTACTTGACTATCTGATTTGATTGTAACGCGTATTATTAAGAATGAATCAGAACCGATTCTTGATCAGCAGTAAGATGATCAGAGGCGGACTGAAACAGATATGTTGTATTTGGTTACTAACCCTTGTGGTAATCAGATATGCCTCCCCGAAGAATACCAGAACAGGGTAGTACTTCGAATCCTCCAATGGATGTTACAGCAACACCGGTGGAAACATTGTTAAAGAGGGTTCAGTCATTTAAACTGCCAACCCTGAAAGGGACAGAGACTTCTGTTGACTGTGAGAGCTGGTTAGATGACATTGAGATGCTGTTCGAATCCTTGGACTACACTGATGAGCGAAGAGTGAAACTGATAGGGCACCAGTTGCATGGTGTTGCAAAGAACTGGTGGATTACAACCAAGCGGGCCTTGGAGCATCGAGGTACAGTTATTACCTGGAACGTATTTAGAACTGAGTTTTATCAGAGATTCTTCCCAGTGTCGTACAGGAAGGATAAGGGAGCGGAATTTGCAAACTTGAGGCAGGGTCAACTGAATATTGAGGAATATGTGACCAAGTTTTCTACCTTGTTGCGATTTGCTCCACATGTGGCGGAGAATGAAGAAGTTATTGCTGATCAGTTCATCAATGGTTTAAATCCCGAAATCTTTACATTGGTGAACACAGGGCGACTGAATAATTTCACTGATGCCCTGAACCGAGCCAAAGGAGCAGAAGCTGGTCTGATTAGTCAGAAAGGAGCTTCATATGTTCCTCCAGTACCGAGACCACAGCAACCACCTCCCAGATTTGAGGGTGGTAGCAGCAGTGGTGGAAAGAAGGACTTCTTGAAAGCTAGAGGAAAGCAATTCAAGAAGACAGGGAGCAGTTCATCTAGCTCGGGTGGTTCTCGATAGAGCCAGAGCTATACTGGAGTGTACTGCAGAACTTGCGGAGTGAGACATCCTACTGAGCATTGCCAGGGAGTGACTGGTAGTTGCAACGTCTGAAAACAGCTGGGACACTTTGCTAGGGTGTGTCCACAGAGAGGTTCCCAAAGATCTCAGGGAGCCGAATCATCAGGATTAGCGGCACAGACTGATAGACGACCTGCTACTGTTCACTCGTTTCAGCCAGCCCCAGCTCAGTCACAGCAGAGGCCCGGAGGTAGCTAAACAGTAAGCCAGCCTCCTAGACAGCAAGCCAGAGTATTCACTTTGACAGAGGAGCAGGCTCAGGAGGCACCACATGATGTTGTTGCAGGTAACTGTTTTATCTTTGGTTACCTTGCTTATGTATTGATTGATACTGGTGCTTCTCATACATTTATTTCCGAGAAATTTGCATTGAGTCATGCTTTTCTTATTGAGTCATTATCTTCTGTAGTGTCTGTCTCTTCTCCGTTGGGGACAGGTTTAATATCAGTGAATTCTGTAAAACATTGTATACTACAGCATGACGGGCATGAGATTGAGTTAGATTGCATCGTACTTGGGTTGTCTGATTTTGACTGTATTATCGGGATTGATATGCTAACCAAGTACAGAGCGACTGTTGATTGTTTCCACAAGATTGTGAGATTCAGATCAGATATGGTTGATGAGTGGAAATTCTACGGTAAGGGTTCTAGATCGAGAATTCCTTTGATATCCGTATTGTCTATGACTCGATTGTTACAGAAAGGAGCAGAGGGATTCCTTGTCTATTCAGTTGACTTACTGAAATCAAGTTCATCATTGGCAGACCTGCCAGTGGTGTGTGAGTTTGCTGATGTCTTCCCAGATGAGATTCCTGGATTACCTCCGATTCATGAGATCGACTTCAGCATTGAGTTAATGCCAAGTACAGTTCCGATTTCGAGGGCTCCGTACAGAATGGCACCGATTGAGTTGAAAGAGTTGAAAGAACACTTGGAAGATTTACTAGCCAAGGGATATATCAGACCGAGTGTGTCTCCTTGGGGTGCTCCAGTACTGTTTGTGAGGAAGAAAGACGGTTCGATGAGACTCTGTATCGATTACCGGCAACTGAATAAAGCAATGGTAAAGAATAAATATCCCTTGCCTCGCATTGATGATTTGTTTGATCAGTTGCAGGGTTCATCTATATATTCCAAGATCGATCTGAGATCTGGATATCATCAGCTGAGAGTCAGAGATTCTGATATCTCAAAGACCGCATTTAGAACCAGGTATGGACATTATGAGTTTATTGTCATGCCATTTGGTTTGACGAATGCACCGGCTGTATTTATGGGATTTATGAACCGTGTCTTTCAGAGGTATCTTGACGATTTTGTTATTATATTTTCATTGATGACATTTTGATATATTCGAAGAATATGATTGAGCATGCTGAGCATTTGAGAACTGTGTTGGGAATTTTGAGGGCTGAGAAATTATATGCTAAACTGTCGAAATGCGAGTTTTGGTTGAGACAGGTTGTATTTCTGGGGCATATTATATCCAGAGATGGTATATCTGTTGATCCCATAAAGTTGAGGCAGTGATTTCTTGGCTGAGACCGACATCAGTGCCCGAGATTCGCAGTTTATGGGTCTTGGCAGGATATTATCGTCGATTTATTAAAGATTTCTCGAGTATTGCCAATCCTATTACTCAATTGACTCAGAAGAATGCTCCATTTGTTTGGTCTGAAGAATGTGAGACCAGTTTTCTTGAATTGAAGAAAATATTGACCAGTGCTCCGATCTTGACGATTCCATCAGGTACTGGTGACTTTGTTGTTTATTGTCATCTCACCGAGGATTGGGTTGTATTTTGATGCAGCGAGGGCATGTTATTGCGTATGCCTCGAGACAGCTGAAACCACACGAGACTCGCTACCCAATTCATGATCTTGAATTGGCAGCTATCGTCTTTGCGTTGAAGATATGACGACATTATCTGTACGGTGAAAAGTTTGAAATCTATTCTGATCACAAAAGCCTGAAGTATCTATTTTCACAATCCGAGCTGAATATGAGACAACGAAGATGGCTCGATTTATTGAAAGATTTTGATTGTGAAATCAAGTATTATCCAGGGAAATCCAATACAGCAGCAGATGCACTAAGTCGAAAGGTATGTTCTTTATCCTTATCGACGATTGATGTTTCGAATTTGATAGAAGATTGCTGCTTGTCTGGATTAGCTTTTGAAACAGATCGTCAGCCTCTGAGATTGTGTGCAATTCGAGCAAAACCAGAATTGATATTGAGAATCAAAGATGCAAAGAAAGTTGATCAGAATGTACAGAATTCGATTGCTATGGTCAGAGCTGGACATCAATCGGAGTATCAGGTTTGTGATGGTGTTTTGTATGTGAATAACCGTATTGTTGTGCCAAATGTTTTAGATTTGATACAGCGAATACTAGCAGAAGCGCACAACAGTCGTTTTAGCATTCATCCTGGTGGCAGGAAAATGTATAATGATTTGAAGACACAATATTGGTGGAAACAGATGAAAGCTGATATTGCTGAATTTGTATCCAAATGTCTGAATGGCAACAGGTGAAAGCAGAAAGAAAGAAACCAGGAGGACTGTTACAGAGTCTAGCAATTACTGAATGGAAGTGGGATCACATTTCCATGGATTTTGTGACGAAGCTACCAAGATCGTCCAGAGGTTGTGATGCGATTTGGGTCGTGATTGACAGATTGACCAAATCAGCATGCTTTATTCCGTACAAGATGACGTACCGACATGACCAGATGGCAGAGATTTATGTCGAAGAGGTGGTCAGATTGCACGGAATGCCGAAGTCGATTGTTTCAGACCGTGTTCCTCGATTTACTTCGTACTTCTGGCAGAGTTTACAGCAGACTCTAGGTACGAAGTTGAATCTGAGTACCGCATATCATCCACAGACCGACGGACAATCAGAGCGGACTATCCAGACATTGGAGGATATGCTGAGAGCTGTAGTGCTTGATTTTAGCACTAATTGGCAAGATACATTGCCTCTTTGTGAGTTCTCGTACAACAACAGCTATCAGACAAGTATTTAGATGGCTCCTTTCGAAGCGTTGTACGGTAAGAAATGCAGATCCCCTCTGTATTGGGACGATATCTCTGAGGTCCCTGAGATTGGACATGATATGATCAGAGATATGACTGAAAAAGTGAAACTGATTCAGAAAAGAATGAAGGCAGCACAGGACAGACAAGCCAAATATGCCAACATTCGACGCAGACCGTTGGTATTTGAGGCAGGAGACAGAGTATTGAAAATTGCACCTTTCAGAGGATTTGTCAGATTTGGCAAGAGAGGAAAGTTGTTTCCACGATACGTTGGTCCATATGAGATTCTCGAAAAGATAGGAGACTGTTTGTAATGCCCGGGATTTTATTTATTGTAATCTGAGATTAATATGAAATGAATTATGGATTAATTGATGTGATTATAGACGGAAAGTATTAGACCGGGAAAGAAGAGAAAAGACACAAAAGATGTGCGAGGGTAGTGCACTCGCGCACATGCGCGACTTGATGTGCGAGCATGCACGGAACGGGCAGAAGACCCCACGCATATGCGCGGAGTGAGGACGCGCATATGCGCGAGGTGTCCAACAGCATTTCCAGATAATGTGGCGCACATGCGCGGAAGACGAACGCGCATATGCGCGAGAAGCCAAGCGACATGTCTAGAGAACCTCGCGCATATGCGCCGGGGGAAGGTGCGCATATGCGCGAGAGCTGCCGAGATGCACGCGCCGAGACTTTGTGTCTCGCGCATATGCGCCGATGGTGCTCGCGCATATGCGCGAGACGTGCAGAACATGCAACAAGCCACTTGCCTTTCATGCACCGTGTATATATATATATATATACATATCAGCCTTTAGAAATTAAAAGGAAAGAAACGAGGGTCGAGGGAATTATCAAATTTTAAATCATAGATTCGTGATTTCTGTGGAATCTAACCGTACGATTTTGAATCCGAGTACAACACCGAGTTCCTAGCGACGACAGTTACAACAGGACGTAAGTTTTATTGAATTCTGGTATCATTTGAAATTATGATGTTGGGGGAATGGTGATTTGACCGACATGTTGTGTTCTGAGTATACTGATCAGTATATAATTGAAGTCAGATCGAAAAACAGACTGTTTTTGGTAATTATTATGATTTTCAAACGTGATATAATTGAGATCGCGCAGATTTGATGTTATGACCTGTTATTATTGAAGATTATGATTCGTATTGATATCGATTATGAGTGTGATATTATATCTGTGATGTTGAGATTGATGGGGTTATCAAGACTGTATTGTTATGCCGTCGAAACATCAGCAGATTGACATTTGATTAGATTCAGCATTGATTGAGATTGTATCATGATATCGTTGACATTGATCAGATTGTGTTTTGATTGGAGTATTGATCATAATAAGTCGTTTATTGAGTTATACATTGGCATAGTATATTGATATTGTCATTTCCAGATTGGGTAATGGACAGATTGGAATTCGAGACTCCGACTTCGTCAGACCGCGAAGACAAAGGTATAAATTGATGTTGATGCGGGATTGCACAAGTGAAAATCCTTACGCCTTTTATTTTAGGAATTTGAGGTTTGTGCAAGATCCACTCGTCAGAATTTCAATCCGACTTCAGTACTGTGTTCCTATCGACGAGGGCTTCAACTGGACGTAAGTTTTATTATGTTTTGTTATGATTTGAAATTATGATATTTGAGGAATCGGATATAATTCATATATGATGTTCTTAACATAGTAGACATCGTAGAATCGAAACTGGATCGAAGAACAGATACCGTATGAAATTGTTATGATTTTCAGAGCTGATTTGATTGAGAATTGATATCAGATTTGTATTGTTACTGATTATGAGTTGTGGATTGGTATATACTGATTTTGTATTACCGGGATATATCGAATTTGTACTGTTATGCCATCAGAATTTGATAAGACAGAGATGTCTCGGGTTGAGTTGTATATTGATACAATATATTCGATTGTCATTGCCAGATTGAGTAGTGACAGCGGTGACTTCAAGACTTCGTCAGATCGACAAGAGAAAGGTATATGCACAACTCGAGTTTGATTTAACCTTGAGTTTCCCAAAATCACATACTTAATTTTCATTGCCTCGATATGTTGCAATGTCTGAGATTGAGATGCTTATTCTATTGATTTATAGCAAAGCGTGTATTGAGTCATGGGCGGAGATGCCTAGTCATTGGCAGGATATGCCAAGACACTGGATGTTTGATTTATATCGATGTTTGCTTAGGAGTTGATTTATTCCTATCGCTGAGATTCGATATATGAGACAATGTCAAGGAACCGGGATCCCTAAATTAGAGATGAGTCGAGTATGAAATGACGAGTCACGAGTTTATTTACAGTTTTACATCATTCATGTTTTCAGATTTGATACATGTTATTGATAACTGTGATATGTTTTTATATTATTGCATGTTTACATGATTTATACTGGGATTATATTCTCACCGGAGTTATCCGACTGTTGTTGTTTTTGTATGTGTGCATGGCAACAGGTATGACAGGATCAGAGTCAAGAAGAGAATGAGAGAGGACAAGTTAGCGTGGAGATCCGGATCAGAAGTAGATAGGCTTCAGCACTTGATATATAGTAGTTGAATCCTAGTTTGATTTTAATGTATTGAGTACAAGACATGTACTTTACGTTTGATATGTATATCAGATTGATTACATTACCTTCCGCATTTGTATTTTAAAAAAAAAAATTTAGACCCTGTTTATCTTAATTGATTTAATTATTCCCAAAGATGATTAAGAAATAAATTAGCGTCCGGGTCCCCACAACCACCACCGGTAAATTAGCCGCGTGGATGTCTTCATTGTAGGATGTTGTAGAAAGAGAAATAAACAATGTAATAGTAGTTTGTTTTTATCAATAAAATTCTTATTTCTGTCAATGCTGTTAATTCTTTACTACTTTATTATTTCCTGCATTCAAACTTGACAACAAATTACCATATCGAAATGTTAAAAAGACTAAGACAAATCAATTAAGCCAAGAATATTGCGAAAGTAAGAAAACTTAGTCTCGGGTAAAGGCTTGGTGAATATATCTGCTGCTTGTTGTTCAGTTGAGATGTACTTCAGCCTGATCTCCTTCTTGAGAGCATGATCTTTGATGAAGTGATGTCCGACATCGATATGCTTAGTCCTAATGTGAAGAACTGGATTATATGTGATCGCAATTGTGCTTGTATTGTAACAGTAGATTGGTGATTCTTTTGCAACGACTCCATAATCTTTCAGTTGTTGCGGAATCCAGAGCAGTTGAGCGCAACAGCTTCCAGCAGCTATATATTCTGCTTCAGTTGTGGAAGTTGCTATAGATGTTTGCTTCTTGCTGAACCAGGAGTTCAGTCTGTCTCCTAGAAACGGACATGATCCACTGGTATTCATGGGAGTATTTGAAGCTGAACATGTTTCCATGCCAAACTTCTTCAGCAGTTCTTTCTTATATTTAGTTTGACTGATAAATGTACCAGTTTCTAGTTGCTTCACTTGCAGACCAAGAAAAAATATCAGTTTAGTCATCATTCTCATCTTGAATTTATCCTGCATTAACTTAGCAAATTTCTCTCACAATTTGGGGTTAGTTGACCCAAAAATAGTATCATCAACATAAATTTGCACAAGAAAGATATGATTTTCCTTTGTAAATTTGAACAGAGTTTTATCAACTATTCCAACGGTGTAATCGTGATCAGTTAAGAATTTTGATAAAGTCTCATACCAAGATCTGGGAGCTTGTTTGAGACCATACAATGCTTTATTAAGGTGATAAAAATGATCAGGAACAGAATGATTTACAAAACCTGGTGGTTGTTCAACATAAACTTCTTCCTGTAACTAACCATTTAGGAATACATTTTTGACATTCATCTGGTATACTTCGAAGTCTTTGAAGGAGGCATAGGCGAGGAATATTCTTATTTCTTCCAATCGTGCAACTGGTGCATATGTCTCATCATAATCAATTCCTTCTTCTTGCCTATATCATTATGCCACTAATCTAACTTTGTTGCGCACAACAGAACCATATTTGTTAAGTTTGTTCCTGTAAACCCATTTTGTACCTATAATAGATTTTGAAAGTGGTCTTGGAACTAAAGTCCAGACATTGTTATGGGTAAACTAATTCAACTCTTCTTGCCTAGCATTTATCTAGTTAGGATGAGTTAGAGCTTCATCAGTTTTTTTAGGTTCAAATTGATAAACAAATGCTGAATGTACAAATAAATTGAACATTTGATTTCTATTTTTAACCAAATAAGATGGATTACCTATCACCAATTCATGTTGATGTGATTTGTTCCATTTTTTGTTGGAACTGGTTAGATCGATTTCAGCAACTGTTTCAGTTGGTAACTGAACATTTCTTTCAGTTTCAGTTGCAGCAGTTTCAGTTGGTATTTTAATATCATCATGTTGTTCCACCAACTGATTGTTAGGAACAGCTTCCTGTTCAACTATTGATCCACTATTTCTGGTTCTGGTGTTTGAAGGATATGTCGATTGATGTGAACTTCTTCTTCACTATCATCCTTCAAACTGATTTCTGTAAAGTGCTCAGCTAGCTCAACTGGATCAGTTGTCTTATCAATTAGTGCATATCAACACTTGAATTAATTTAATTTAGTCCATAATAATGTTCATGAAAATCACAATTTTCAAATACATTACTCGTTTGGCCAACTTTTAATTTAGGAACACTTCCTCAAATTAAAAGTTATATTCTCCTTATAGAAGTCATACTTCTATTTTTATTAACGCTTATAAACTCATTTATAAGCCGTTCAACACATTGAACTATTTTAACTTCTCAACGGGATCTAGAAAGCTAGCACTTGTGTGGCCCTCAATGGTTGTCCTTATATGAGCATACCCCAATTGCTCCATTCTTACTTATCAACTCCTTGATAATAAGAACGTCAGAACTCAAGTCTGATAGTACCCAACCAATCATGTTAAACGCCTAGCAGCATCGCTTACATGATTCCCTCGTTATCAAATGATAGTGCCTGCAAGAACCATTCAATTATGGTTAGCGTATAGTACGGTCCCTTCAACTCATATATCCCGACCGATTCGACAACCATTGGTATATCGAAAGTTGTCAATGAATCGATGCTATGTGTCATGTTGTAGTTGCATCGATGGTGTAATCTATGAAACTCCTTTCATAATTACCACCATATTCTAATCAGAGATTTCAACCTACATACACATGAGAACACATAGGATATCCATACCCGAAGGTAAGCGGTGAATCCCCGACTACAATGCATCGACTCCTATATGTTTCGACAGAACACCCAACCTTGCCACCTGATGACCCCATGAGAGTCGGTAAACAAGTCAAAGTGTAATTCTAGCACATAGAGTCTCAATGTTGTCCCGGGTCATAAGGATTAATGGTGTACAACCATAAACTAGGACTTTTCCACTCGATAAGAGAGAACCACTTGGAAAGTCCTTTATGGAGGGTTGTTCAATGCACTCTACCAGGAGCACCTATCTGCATGCTCGGACATCACAATGTCCCCTACCAACGAAACATGGTACTCACATCCCAGATACTAGTCTCGAACTCGAGCGACCTATATCCTTCTTAGTGGCGGCTGAATCGACTAGGAACTGTTTAGAATATACAGTATTCTAAATATGAGTTTCATGATACTCATCATATGAGCATCTCATATTCTTTCTACTATTTGTATATTCAAGGGCTTTATCTATGCAACTAGCATGGGTATTCAGATAAAGATGTGCCAATAATAATTTCAAATATTATTAAAATAAAGATTGTTTATACATAGAGTTTCATTGTGAACACTCGGCCAACACTTGGCTCGACGGGCACCTACTCTAACAATCTCCCACTTGCACTAGAGCCAACTACCCATATGCATCAAACCCATCAATTCGCGATGCTACTCGAATAATGGTCCATGTAAAGGCTTAGTTAGTGGATCAGCAACATTATCTGCGGAGCTGACTTTGTCAATCGAGACATCTCCTCTTTCCACGATCTCTCGGAGGATGTGGTACTTTCTCAATACATGTTTGGACTTTTGATGAGAACTTGGCTCCTTTGCTTGAGCTATAGCTCCCGTGTTGTCACACAACATCGGGACTGGAGCAACTCTATTAGGAATGACGTCCAACTCTTGGACGAAATTCTTTATCCAAACAGCCTCCTTTGCTGCATCTGATGCAGCAATATATTCGGCCTCAGTGGTGGAATCCGCTGTACTATCTTGCTTGGAACACTTCCAAGAGACAGCAGCACCATTGAGCATGAATACGAACCCAGAGGTTGACATCGAGTCATCGATATCGCTTTGGAAGCTAGAGTAGGTATAGCCTTCCAATTTCAGTTCTCCACCCCATAGACCAAGAACAACTTATTGGTCCTTCTCAAATACTTGAGGTTGTCTTCCACAACTTTCCAATGTGGAAGACCAGGGTTCGATTGATATCTACTCACTACACTTAGTACAAAAGCCACGTCAGGACGTGTAGATATCATCCCATACATGATGCTACCAATTGTAGAAGCATACGAAATGCATGTCATCGCCACTATCTCTGCATCAGTCTTGGGAGACATAGACCTGGATAGAGACACGCCATGACACATTGGTAGATGTCCTCTCTTGAACTCATCCATCGAGAACCGCTTCACGATGGTATCAATGTATGTGGACTGGGTGAGACCAAACAATCTTCTTGATCTATCTCTATAGATCTGTATTCCCAATACAAAAGATGCTTCACCCAAGTCCTGCATCGAGAACTTACTCGCTAACCATATCTTAGTTGATTGCAACATCCCTACATCATTCCCAATGAGTAGAATGTCATCAACATAAAGTACAAGGAATGTCACAACACTCCCACTGACCTTCTTATACACACAGGGTTCCTCATGATTCTTAGTAAAACCAAACTCTTTGATTGTACTGTCGAATCTGAGGTTCCAACTCCTAGATGCCTGCTTTAGACCATAAATAGATCTCTGATGTTTGCATACCATATGCTCACTTCCGATAGATGTAAACCCTTCAGGTTGAGACATTTAAATTTCATTCTTAATATCCCCATTAAGAAATGTTGTCTTGACATCCATCTGCCATATCTCACAGTCATACCATACAGCTATGGCTAGCAATATCCTTATAGACTTGAACATTACAACTGGAGAAAAGGTTTCCTCAAAGTCAACTCCTTGTCTTTGAGTTTATCCTTTTGCCACCAATCGCACCTTGAAGGTCAATACCTTCCCATCCGCCCCAAGTCCCTATGGGAACCGTTCCCTCAGATGGATCCACAAGATTCCACACTTGGTTCGAATACATGGAATTCATCTCAGATTCCATTGCTTCAAGCCACTTGGATGAATCGGCATCAGATAACGCTTCCTTGAAGGTCCTTGGATCACATCCATGGTTAGACTCATCATGGCCCTCTTCAAGAAGCAGACCATACCTCATAGGTGGTCTCGAGACTCTCTCGGATCTTCTAGGAGCTTGTATCTCCTCTCTTGGCTCTTCGGGTGTGGGTTCTATAATTGTGGGTGTCTCTCGAACCTCTTCGAGTTCTATCATCTCCCCTTTTCTATCCAATAGAAATTCCTTTTCCAAAAAGGTTGCATTCCTAAAAACAAACACTTTTTTTCTTTGGGATGATAGAAGTAGTATCCAACCGAATTCTTTGGATATCCCACGAAGTAACATAAAATGGATCGACTATCCAATTTATCTCTCAATACCTGCTTCACATAAGCAGGGCACCCCCATATTCTAAGATAAGAATATTTGGGTGGTTTACCCATCCATATCTCATATGGTGTCTGCCTTTGAATGGACATTTAGTGGAATATCTTTAATTTTAAGTTATAGAGATCGTTTTCAAGTTCACCAGTACCAATCAAACATTCATTCTTGTAAATATTGCAAACACCTTTGCTAAATAAACAAGAATATCCATTTTTATCAGCATAGAAATGGAAACAATGTTTTTCACAAAATTAGGTACAAACAAAACATCTCATAAAATTAACTTAAAACTATTGTTCAACAATAAGTAAACATCTTCAACAGCCTTGGCAGCAACTCTTGCTCCATTGAACATCATCAAGAAGGTCACACCTTCCCTAAGCTTCTTACTTCTTCCCATCACCTGTAACTCATTACAAAGATGTGAGCCACAGCCAGTATCCAATATCCAAGAAGTAGAGTTCATTGAAATGTTTACTTCAATGTAGAACATACCATTTTCAGAACTTTTCTGAGCAAGAGATTCTTTGCAATTACGCCTCCAATGTCCAGGCTTCTTGCAGTGATGACAAACATCACTAGTCTTGTCAGCCTTAACTGGTGTGGCTGCCACAACGGGATTCGGAGATTGCCTCAACAAGGGCACGTTCTTCTTGGGATGTTGGAAAGAACGCTTTTTTTCCCTTCCCATGTGGATCAATCTTCGTACCAGATGAAGAACCCACATAAAGAACCAGCTTCTCTTTCTTGATAGTGGACTCAAAGGTCACAAGCATGTTCACCAACTCCTCAAGGGTCAACTCCATCTTGTTCATGTTGAAGTTCACAACAAAAGGATCAAATGAGCTAGGCAGCGATAAGAGCAACACGTCGGTGGTCAACTCCGAAGGAAACATCAGATCCATGCCAACGAGCTTGTCCACGAGCCCAATCAACTTCAGGCCATGCTCATAGACCGAGGCCCCATCTCGCATGCGCAAAGTGATCAGCTCCTTGACGGTAGCATGCCTAAGAGGCCGTGTTTGCTCACCAAACAGCTCCTTGAGATGCAAATGAATGTCAGCAGCACTCTTTGTATCCTCAAAACGCCTCTGCAGCTCATCATTCATAGAAGCCTGCATATAACACCTGGCTTTCCAAGTCATGGTCACACCATTCCTTGTAAGTCTGCAATTCCTCAGGAGTACAGTCAGTCGGAGCCTCAACAGGGGGCGACTCAGTCAGTGTATATGCTATCCTTTCCGAATTCAAGACAATTTTTAGGTTTCTTAGCCAAGTGAGGTAATTAGGTCCGGTTAATACGTGTTTGTCGAGTATTGTAGATAACGGATTGCGAATCGAAGACATTGTCAAAAATTGTACTGAAAAGTATAACAGATATATGTTAATGACTATTTTAAAATATTTAGTAAGATATAATGTGGGGACCCGGAAGCTAATCATGTTCTGAATCATCATTGGGACTAATTAATCAATTATAAAACAGGGTCTAAATTTTTTTTTTCTTGAAAATGCGGTGCGGAACGTAATGGAATCTAACTAATATACATCTCAGTATCAAAGTACAATAATGTACAACAATTATTCAAACTAATCTAAGGTTTAACTACTAAATTTCAAGCATTAAACCAAGTCTACATCCAAGTCCGAAATCACCACTCTAACTCATCTTCTCTCATCCATCTTCTTGACCCCGGTCCTGTCCCACCTGTTGTCATGCACACATACAAAACAAGACAACAGCCGGATACTCCGGTGAGAATAAATCCTAGTATAAATAATGTATACATGCAGTTAACTAAATTAACATAAAAGCATGAATTATATCTGATCACATGTAGCATAATCAAACAACATGTATCAATACCAGTCTGTAAATAAAACATGAATCGTATTCTACGAAATATAAATCAATACGGATCTGTAAATCAAGTTCTAGTCTCGATATCTAAGACTCGACTCATCTCTTATTCTAATCTAGGGATCCCGATCTAATTTAGACTTTGGTATGCTGTATCGAATGTCTACAATAGACGTCGATCTACATCCAAGCTCATCGATACACCGTAAGTCTAGAGTCTACGCGGTTCTGACAAAGACTCGGCGATTCTGCCCTAGCTAGGCTGATCTGCCCTAGACTCAAGCTCTGGCTCTGCTATAATTCAATAGACTAAACATATCAATCTGATAATCTGCAAATATCAATGCAATAAAGTAAAGTATGTGATTTTTGGAAACTCAAGTCAAACCTAACTCGAGTTGTGCAATCCCGAATAAACGTTTATTTATACCTTTCTCTTCACGATCTGATGAAGACGAAGTCTCGTATCCCAATCTGTCCATATCCAAATCTGATAATGACAATCATATAAATACCATATCAGTATATAACTCAATTCAAGACCTCTTCTGATCAATACTCAAATCGGTATATAATCTGATCCATATCTGAACAAGGTACAATCTAATTCATATCAATGATATCATGATACAATCGAAATCATTACTGAATCTGATCAATCTCAATCAATACTGAATCTGATCAATATCAATCTACTGATGTTTCGACGGCATAACAATACAGTCACGATAACCCCGTCTATCTCAACACCACAGATATAATACTAGAATTCATAACCAGTATCAGTACAACTCATAATCAGAATAATAACACAACTCTGATATAGAATCTCAACTAATTCAACTCTGAAATTCATAACAATTTCATAAACATTCTATTCTTTAATCTGACTTCGATTCTATGATGTCTAACATGTCAAGAACATCATATATGAATTCCATTTAATTCTGACAACATCATAATTTCAGAACATGTCTAAACGTAACAAAACTTACGTCCAGTTGTAGCCTGCGTTGATAGGAACTCGGTACTGAAGTCGGATTCAAAATCAGACGGGCGGATTAAAGTAAAAAGGCATAAGGATTTGGAGCTTCCCTTCCTCGGTTCTCTCTTTTTCCGTTCTTCTTATGATGATATGAATTCATATAATACATATATATATATACCTTGCATGCTCAAGGAAATGTGGCTCGTTCCTTCAAGAAACACGTCTCGCGCATATGCGCGACATCAACCGGCGCATATGCACGAGACCTACTGGTCATCGCACATCAATTCTCCGCAGCTCGCGCATATGCGCGAGGCTCTCTGGACGTTGGTAACATATGCTCGCGCATATGCGCGGTGCCACTTCGCGCATATGCGCGTGCGTGGCCTTCTGTCCATCTTGCGCATGTGCGCGCATCATGACGCGCATGTGCCGAGAGCTACGGTCCTCGCACAACAAATCTCACACGCGATCTCATTTCGTGTCTCGGTTACCCTTTCATAATTGTCTCGATTAAAATCAATAATCGTAATTTAACACGATATAAAATCTCGGGCATTACATTTCTCCCCCTCTAAGATATGATTTCGTCCTCGAAATCACATACAATCAATTCAGATAAGGAAGGAATGTATAATAGAGGTTCCTTCAGCAAATTCCTTCTATCAAACCATTCTGATAAAATTACTTGCAAATACTGGCTATACAACATTCGTATATACCAATCAACAGTTCATACCAAATCAATATCATCAGCTGTTATCAAATTCAATCTCAAATGTCGCCATAATATCATTCCAATTCAGCGGAAATCTGCAGTACTCACTGTACAATGTCTTATCTGTGGCTATCTCAATACTCGTTTGATAGCTATCATTATACAGTAATTCATAAAGTGACAAGATATTACGTTACTAGTGCTAAAATCCAGCACTACAGTTCCTGGATATCCTCCAGTATCTAGATAGTTCACTCCAACTATCCGTCAATCTATAAATTATAGATAAAATTATGCTATACATTCTGCCAAAAGCACAAAATCAAGCAAAATCACAATCTGATGTACTCTACTTCGGCATTCTAGCTATTCTGACCACTTTTCTGACGTCGATCTGTGTCATTTGGTCATGTTTGTACGTTATCTGGTACAAACTAATAGATACAGATTGAACAATCTGTCAATCACAATCATATTACATCACAATCTGGAAAGTATTGCAGTGATCTCGTTACGAAATTCATCGAAGTATACTTCCCATGTCTAGTCAGAAATATACAAATTCTGTAATAAATATATTGATTTCTATCTTTCTGTCTTCATTTATGGGCAATTCAGACATTTCAGTACAAATTCTGCCAATATTTCAGTATAATTCTATCATAACTGATTTAATCTGTCTATATCAAAACTATCTGTTCGAATATCATACATTCACAGTCACCAACTGAAAACTGAATCTACTACTGTGTGTTTCTGTCACCATCTGTCAATTTCATATTCGAACTACTTGGCATAAATAATCAGTTAATAATATAAATGAAAGAAAAATACCTACCTGGTATTTGGTTCTGACCATCGATATCAAATTCTGTTGTACAATTCTGAAACATTTGACATTACAAGATAATCATTCTCACACAGTAAAATCACATATCTGTCACTCTAATCGATGCTCTGCTCTGATTATCGAAATCTAATTCTGAACCTTTTGATCACATTTCTGACTCACTGAAATTCTCGAATTCAACTCTGATTCGAATTGAACTGTATATAATCTCAACGGTTCACAATGCTCTGTATCAAATACGGCTGTAGAATTATAACAATACTCAGGCAGACACAAAACAACAATCGTATACGAAAATCTGTCAATTCAGACCAAACATAAATTTCTGACATTTTTGACATTTCTGAAATTTCTGATATTTATGATCTCTCTGATATCGGTATCATTCTCAGTCATTGATTCTGATCTCAACTGTGTAAAAATCAATCTGCATACTAACTTCAGATATCGCATATTCTGAATACAATCTGTTTCAAGCAGAATTCATATCTGAAAAATTTATGTATACAATAATCACATTTCTCAGGATATCCCATTCAATCTTCAGTTACTCTATTCAATCAATCAGATGCTGCGAATATATCAAAATATCATAGATACAACGAGCATGAAATCATCAGAATATCTCTGAACATACTGAAATATGCCCAAAGAGAAACACTAAATCAGATGTAACTCCTGGTCGGTACTCTTCTACTGATCTTTTAATTCTTTCACTTCATTCAGTGACATTCTGCACATTCAATATCATTTTGTACTGAATTCTAAAACACAACCAGTACCTGGTATCAATTCAATTCTGAAATCTATCTTCCTGATATAAAGCAATTCTGGAATCTTATCTTTGTGATATAAAGCAAATCTGAAATCTTATCTGACAACATCAGCCAACTCGTATATCATTGGCAAATCTGTCAATGTTAGGCTCGATTTCAGTACATCTACTGAATACATAAGGATACCATCTGTTCCTTTCTGTAACAATCGAGTCATAGACAACACAGATATCAAAAGAATTCTAGATCTAGAATCCTTACTGTGGAATCTCTACTCAACCATATCTGGTTCGAATCTTATACTCTCCTGAAAGGAATCTATCATAGTTCTGTACTTGTTCGGCATATTAATGTCAATAATGCAATCAAATCAGAAAACCCAAGTACATCATAATTTAACTCGATCTCATTCTCATCTTACTGTAGTATACAATATGTCACAGAAATCTCTGATATCAATCTTTCTTTCCCAACAAGTAAGGGAATCAATACTACAGTACAATCAGACTCAACAGATACAGCATATCTCAATGCAACTCAGTCAAAGATAATCGTAGGGAATGCATTAGTATATATCAATACATATGCAATCTAATCATAAAAGATTATTACCTGCCACTATATCATCAAGTGCCTCTTGGGTCGGTTCCTCGGTCACTACCACCAGAGGATCCTGGTCCCTGAAATCTTCGAGAATCTCTTTGTGGACAAACTCTAGCAAAGTGCCCTGGCTGTCTACATATATTGCAAATACCAGTCACTCCCTGGCATTGCTCTGTAGGATGTCTTCCTCCACAAGCTCTGCAATATACGCCAGTATAACTCGGGCTGGAAACACTGGAGCTGGATGAACCACTCGGTCCACTTCCCAACTTCTTCAACTGTTTCTTTCGAGTTTTCAGCTAATCTTGATTTCCACTCGTACTACCTTTATCAAATCTGAGGGGGAGTTGCTGTATCGGGAGTTGAATCACATCTAACCTTTCTCGTTGTCGAATCAAACTCACCTCAGCTCTCTTTGCCCTACTCAAATTATCAGTAAAATGGTAAGGTCGCTGCATATTCATCAATGCAACTATCTCCGAGTTCAATCCTCTGATGAACTGATCCGCTACAGCTTCATCATTTCCAATTACATGAGGAGCAAAACGCAGTAGAGTAGAGAATTTAGCAACATATCCTTCAATATTCAGTTGACCTTGTCTCAAGTTCTCAAACTCTGCTTTCTTATCCTCTCGGTACGAAACTGAGAAAAATCTTCGATAAAATTCAGTTCTGAATATTTCCCACGAAATCACTGTACCTCTCTGTTCTAACATTCTTTTACTTGTAATCCACCAACTCCTAGCAGTCTCTCGTAACTGGTGGAACATCAGTTTAATTCTCTGCTCATCTGAATAATCAAGTAAATCAAACAGTATTTCTATGTCATCAAACCAATTTTCACAATCTTCAGACGTCTCGGTACCACTCAGAATTGGCGGCTGAAATAACTAAAATTCTTTCAACTGTATTTCTATCTGAGTTTCTGATACATCTATCTGTTCAGTCGAAGTACTACCCCTTTTTGAAATTCTCCGTGGAGGTATATCTGCTTATCAAAACATTAGTACTCAAATACTACAAATCTGTTCCAATCTTTCTCGGATCATCTTAATTGCTGATCATGAATCAGATCTGATTCATATTTAATAATACATAAAACCAATTCAAATCAGATAATCAGGTACACATGTATTTCTAAGCAGTAAAACATAATCTCATGCTAGCATACACAATGTCGATCAACATTAAAATAAATCTCATGCTAGCAATCACATGCAAGGAAAGAAAACTCAATCTACCCCGCTCATTCTCTTCTATCTCAGTCTAAAGGATCTATGGCTCTGATACCACCTGTTGTGGGGACCCGGACGCTAATCATGTTCTTAATCATCATTGGTAATAATTAATCAATTATAAAACAGGGTCTAAATTTTTTTTTCTTGAAAATGCGGTGCGGAACGTAATGGAATCTAACTAATATACATCTCAGTATCAAAGTACAATAATGTACAACAATTATTCAAACTAGTCTAAGGTTTAACTACTAAATTTCAAGTATTAAACCAAGTCTACATCCAAGTCCGGAATCACCACTCTAACTCATCTTCTTGACCCCGGTCTTGTCCCACCTGTTGTCATGCACACATACAAAACAAGACAACAGCCGGATACTCCGGTGAGAATAAATCCCAGTATAAATAATGTATACATGCAGTTAACTGAATTAACATAAAAGCATGAATTATATCTGATCACTTGTAGCATAATCAAACAACATGTATCAATACCAGTATGTAAATAAAACATGAATCGTATTCTACGAAACATAAATCAATACGGATCTGTAAATCAAGTTCTAGTCTCGATATCTAAGACTCGACTCATCTCTTATTCTAATCTAGGGATCCCGATCTAATTTAGACTTTGGTATGCTGTATCGAATGTCTACAATAGACGTCGATCTACATCCAAGCTCATCGATACACCGTAAGTCTAGAGTCTACGCGGTTCTGACAAAGACTCGGCGATTCTGCCCTAGCTAGGCTGATCTGCCCTAGACTCAAGCTCTGGCTCTGCTATAATTCAATAGACTAAACATATCAATCTGATAATCTGCAAATATCAATGCAATAAAGTAAAGTATGTGATTTTGGGAAACTCAAGTCAAACCTAACTCGAGTTGTGCAATCCCGAATCAACATCTATTTATTCCTTTCTCTTCACGATCTTATGAAGACGAAGTCTCGTATCCCAATCTGTCCATATCTAAATCTGATAATGACAATCATATAAATACCATATCAGTATATTACTTAATTCAAGACCTGTTCTGATCAATACTCAAATCGGTATATAATCTGATCCATATCTGAACAAGGTACAATCTAATTCATATCAATGATATCACGATACAATCGAAATCATTACTGAATCTGATCAATCTCAATCAATACTGAATCTGATCAATTTCAATCTACTGATGTTTCGACGGCATAACAATACGGTCACGATAACCCCGTCTATCTCAACACCACAGATATAATACTAGAATTCATTACAAGTATCAGTACAACTCATAATCTGAATAATAACACAACTCTGATATAGAATCTCAACTAATTCAACTTTGAAATTCATAACAATTTCATAAAGAGTCTATTCTTTAATCTGACTTCGATTCTATGATGTCTAACATGTCAAGAACATCATATATGAATTCCATTTAATTCTGACAACATCATAATTTCAGAACATGTCTAAACGTAACAAAACTTACGTCCAGTTGTAGCCTGCGTTGATAGGAACTCGGTACTGAAGTCGGATTCAAAATCAGACGGGCGGATTAAAGTAAAAAGGCATAAGGATTTGGAGCTTCCCTTCCTCGGTTCTCACGTTTTCCGTTCTTCTTATGATGATATGAATTCATATAATACATATATATATATACCATGCATGCTCAAGGAAACGTGGCTCGTTCCTTCAAGAAACACGTATCGCGCATATGCGCGAGACCTACTGGTCATCGCACATCATTTCTCCGCAGCTCGCGCATATGCGCGACGCCTTCCGTGCATATGCGCGAGGCTCTCTGGACGTTGGTAACATATGCTCGCGCATATGTGCGCACTCACTTCGCGCATATGCGCGGGGGGCCTTCTGTCCATCTTGCGCTTGTGCGCGCATCATGACGCGTATGTGCGCGAGAGCTACGGTCCTCGCACAACAAATCTCACACGCGATCTCATTTTGTGTCTCTGTTACCCTTTCATAATTGTCTCGATTAAAATCCATAGTCGTAATTTAACACGATATAAAATCTCGGGCATTACATATAAAGTATGGACTTTTACTTTATAAATGTTTACTCCCACTGTTTTGACATCTTTCACTACCCTCTAGTGAAAACGGGAAACTCCTTTCCTCAGTAGGTACGTAAGGTCCGATTAGCGAATTATGATCCGGAATAATATCAGCCAATCACAATTCCTAAAAGGTAGTTTCCAATTGCATCCCCATGCAACCCTCTACGTAAACTTTTGTCTCACGTTTGATTAGGACCCAATAATATGACGTCGTTCATCTTCACGTGTCAAGCCTCACCCATCGATGTTGAACCTTAATGGACGGTCGCAATGAGTTCCCCCAATAATATGAGCCGAAATCATGGGAGTTCCACGTAGTTCACATCACCATGTCAATGGATGTCACAGCTTTCCGGCACCCAGGGCCCCCCAATAATATGAGCCAAGCCCCGAGCACGGGTAGCGTTCATCATGCACCCATTGTCGATGGAAGACATGGAAATTATAAATAAATTTATATTCCCCTTGTCGGCTTGATATCAATTTTGAATCTTATTCAAAATGAGGGTTTTTAATTTTGAAAGGTCTCATTATTAAGTTTATTTAAAAGCTCGCTATGTTTGATCGTATGTTTGTCGGATTCATGCAACTTTGTTATTATCATAATAATAACGCACATACTCATTATTTATAACATATCATGCATATATTATAAACAGTAAACAAACAAGGATGATCAATCGCCCCAATACTAATGGCCCGTGTGAGCTAAACACGGGCCTAGGTCCAATCCCAAGGAAATGCATGGGATGCAAATGCAACTATTACATTAGCTTCCAATATTTACATGTCTTCGATCTTCATAATCATCATGGCCACCATCTTCCAATCTTGATCATCAACTATACTAATATTTACAAATAAATATCCATGGCAAATAGGGATACATCTAATGGGGGTGGGAACGGGCCATAAACCAAGCCCACTTTATAAATTGATAATTATTACAATCTTTCAACACAAAATATCTAGCATACACCTAGCAAATTGGGCTTGGGCTTTTATTTATCCTTCATGCATAATATCACATATCATACACAATCAATTAATTATCACAATAATTAATTGATCCAATATTATATATCTTGATCCAATCACTAACCGCCACGATTATAAACTAAATTAACAAAGTATACAAACACCTTTGTCTACTTTCTAATTAATTTATTTATAACCGAATTTCTTGTAAATCACCATTTACTATAAATAACTAAAGTCCAACTTCAATTATTTATTTTATGAGAAAATATTTGCAACTTTGGTAAATTTAAACTTAAGGGCCCAAAAAATCATTTTTCACCAAAAACATTTTGGTCCATTTAAAATTCACAAATATGTTAGTCATCCAATGGCCCATGACACTTTAATATTTCAAAACACCTTTTGAAAACCCTAGTCGTCATCACCGTCGCCGGATTCCGGCCAACTTTGCACAAAATTTTTTTTTATTAAAATAGGGGGACTGTACGGGCAGCCCCTTGGGCTGCCCTTGCTGCCCGTTTCAGGCAGCCCCTCGGGCAGCTACTTGCTGCCAAAAAGCCGCCCCAAATCCGGCCTTGAATCGTTGCAACAAATCATCTCATGCGGTTAGAAATCGACCTCAATATAATATCTTGTATAAGCTACACAAAATAGTATCCATAGCTCATGATACCACTTGAAAGGGGATCGATTAAGGTGCCCGAATGCGCAACGGAAGTTTAAAATAATTTTCATGAGAAAACCGAGCACCCTAAGCCTATAATGTGTAGCAAATACAAAACACAAAAATGACATTCATAGTGTGTTTAGAAATGTACCTATCAATCACAAAGGATTGATGATGGCTCCAACTTAGTTGTCAAGCAACCAAGCTCTTCAATGGCAAAACAATCTTCAAGCTTCCCTTTGAGCCCACCACTAACTAGCTAGAACCACTCTAATTTTGCACTAGAAAAATTAGAGCATTTTTCTTTGAGAAGTGTATTGTTTCCTCAACAATTGAAGAACATGAATAATGGAGAAAAACAAGAGAAATTTCGGCCAAAATGCTCAAGGGAGGAAGGAGAATGAGTTTTCTTGGTGGTGTAAAAAGTTGAGTTAAGCATGTGCATGTCATGCCTTGGTTATACAAAAAGTTGTCTCCCAACTCTTCACCTCCCCATGCACATTCTATTTGGGCTTGTAACAATTACAAGGCTCATGGACTTTTATTTAAATGTCTCAAACACATTTGAGACCATTTAAAATTTATTTGATTTTACTCAAGCCCACTAGTTTAATAATTATTTCTAATTGGGCTCTACAAGGTCCAATGATGTTTAATTAATTCAACACTTGAATTAATTTAATTATTTGGACTCTACTAGGCCCACTAGTGTTTAATTAATTCAACACTTGAATTAATTTAATTTAGTCCATAATAATGTTCATGTAAATCACAATTTTCAAATACATTACTCGTTTGGCCAACTTTTAATTTAGGAACACTTACTCAAATTAAAAGTTATATTCTCCTTATAGAAGTCATACTTCTATTTTTATTAACGCTTATAAACTCCTTTATAAGCCGTTCAACACATTAAACTATTTTAACTTCTCAACGGGATCTAGAAAGCTAGCACTTGTGTGGCCCTCAATGGTTCATTGATACAACTAGCCGTGGGTTCACATCTCCATGTGATTCGGACTAAACATGTCCTTATACGAGCATACCCCAATTGCTCCATTCTTACTTATCAACTCCTTGATAATAAGAACGTCAGAACTCAAGTCTGATAGTACCCAACCAATCATGTTAAACATCTAGCAGCATCGCTTACATGTTATACGGCATAATCTGATTATCAAACAGATTAGTACACATTCTATACAATCTGTCTCAGCCCTCCTCTGATCATATACCTCTTTTCCAGAATCGGTTCTGATTCAGTCTTTACAACTACATGATGTAAATCAATTCAGATACAATACAACATATAATAGGGAAATCATTAAATCATGCTAGCACATCAAAAGCAAGGAAGAAAACTCGATCTACCCCGCTCATTCTATTCTATCTCAATCTACAGAACCTACTGCTCTGATACCATCTATTGTGGGGACCCGGGCTCTAACTCAATTCTTTTCGGGATTAATTGGATCTTTATTTCAAATGTGGGTCAAATTTTCGCTTTTTAACATTAATTCAAATGTAACTACTAACCATAATATCTTTCTTTATTTAATTACAACACATATAATATACATGTCAAGTTCTACTACAGACACATCACTAGTGTTCAATCCAAACCATAAACTACAAGTAGTACAAATCTAGTACAACATCACTACTGATCTTCTGCGCCCGTAGTCACCACGCTATCTTGATCTCATCTCTGACGTGACCCAGATCCTGCCCCACCTGTTGTTATGCACACATACAGACATAACAACTGCCAGAAACTCCGGTGAGAACAATCGGAGTAACTGTAGTCTTATTCCTAGACTTCGGCCATGTCTGTATCAAATGTCTACAATCGAAATGAATCTAATCCGAAGCGTCGATACCACCGAACATCTAGTTTGGCAAGTCTGCCAATGACTCTCCTATCTCAAAGGCTTGAATATAAATCTATAAACAAGACATCATCATATCAAGAGATTTGAATATAAATCTATAAACAAATCACAATCATAACAAAAGATAAACAATAATTCTAGTATGTGATTTTGTTGGGAAACTCAAACTGAATCTCATTTGAGTTGTGTCTTCCCCAAATAAAACATGCATTATACCTTTCTTGTTGAACCTTTATCGATGTTGTAGTCGAAGTCTCGAAGACGAATCTGTCAAACCAAATCTGAAATGACATATATATAATGCACCATATCAACTTCTAACTCAAAAGGATACACATACGGATCAACACTTAATCTCGGTATATTTCGATGGCATAACGGCGTAAACTCGCGATACCTGTCAACCCAAACTTCAATAATCAGTAACCACAATTCATAATCTTCATCATAAACACATGATAGTACTCCAAATCTGCATCATTTAACACTAAACATGCTGGAAACAGTAACGATAGCATACAACGTCCGTTCTCTGATCCGGTTGCGTTTCTACGATATCAATAATCTCAAGAACACGTAATCTAGTGAAATTCACCATTTCCCCAACATCAATATCTCAAATCATGCAGGAAATGAATGAAACTTACATCCCCTTGAAGCTTTTGAAGAGAGGAGCTCAAAATCGAAATCGGATTAACGTTTGGATGATTGAATCTTGTAAAATCAAAGTCCTAAAAGGGTTGAAGCTTTGAGGGGTTTCTCTGGAGCTTCTCGGTATTCCTCAGCTGAAATGGGAAGGAAAGAAGACACATACACATTAAATTGCATGGCTGAGGCAAGTGTCTCATTCTTTGTATTACACGTCTCGCGCATATGCGCGACATCACTCGCGCATATGTGCGAGACCTACGGGTCTCGGCAATGAAAATCCCAACTCCTCGCGCATATGCGCGCTTCATCTCGCGCATGTGCGCCAAAGTCCCGGGAGGTGTCGCGCATATGCGCGCCCTATCTCGCGCATGTGCGCTAATGTTTCTGGACGTGTCACGCATATGCGCGCCTTATCTCGCGCATGTGCGCGGATGCTTCTGGAATTGTCACGCATGTTCGCGCATTTCTTTGCGCATGTGCGCCATCTGTTCTGTCCTATTTTGAATATTTCCTCATCTCATCTCACTTAATACTTCCCGTTGCATGTCATGCATACTCATATCTTCCGAGTCTCACATCAATGAAGACTAATAATCTCAAGCCTTACATTTCTCCCCATCTAAGAAATGATTTCGTCTTCGAAATCGCAGACAATCAATTAAATCAAGTAAAAAAGGCAATGTAATCGACAATGGAACGAACACTCACATCATAGAAATAACTCGGGATATCTCTGTCTCATCTCTGACTCTGTCTCTCAAGTCGCTTCTTCAGTGCCATGATGACTCCACTGGACTTTCACTAGTGGAATAATCTTCGTTCTGAGCTGTTTTTCTTTTCGATCAAGAATCTGTATTGGTTGTTCAATATAACTCAACGTCTGATCCAGCTCAGCTTCGTCAGGCTGAATGACATGAGAAATATCTGGCATATCTACGCAACATCGAGACATGAAAAACATCATGTATCCCAGATAAGGAAGGAGGAAGAGCCAATCGATATGCTCGATCGCCAATCTTCTCTAGAATCTCGTATGGACCGATGTATCTAGGAGACAATTTCCCACGTTTGCAAAATCTGACAATGCCTCTGAAGGGAGAAATCTTCAAGAATACTCTGTCCCCTTTTTCAAATACAAGCGGTCTACGTCTGACGTTTGCATACTTGGCTTGCCTGTCTTGTGCCGTCTTCATTCGCTTCTGAATGATCTTCACCTTCTCAGTCATTTCACGAATCATATCAGGCCCAAGTTCTGGTGCCTCTGAGATGTCATCCCAGTACAACGGAGATATGCACTTCTTGCCATACAATGCTTCAAACAGTGCCATCTCTATGCTCGTTTGATAGCTGTTGTTGTACGAGAATTCACACAACGGTAGTGAATCTTGCCAACTTAGTGCCAAAGTCTAGCACTACAGCTCTCAGCATATCCTCTAAAGTCTGGATAGTCCGCTCTGACTGTCCGACTGTCTGGGGATGATAAGCAGTACTCAGGTGTAATGTCGTACCTAGAGCCTGCTGCAAACTGTGCCAAAAGTGTGAAGTGAATAGTGGATCACGATCTGATACGATAGACTTCGGCACACCATGTAATCTGACAACTTCTTTGACATACAACTCTGCCATCTGATCGTGTCGATATGTCATTCTGTATGGAATAAAACAAGAAGATTTGGTCAATCTGTCAATAATGACCCAAATCGCATCACAGCCCCGGGATGATCGAGGTAACTTCGTCACGAAATCCATGGAAATGTGATCCCATTTCCATTCAGGAATAGACAAACTCTGAAGTAAACCTCCGGGCTTCTTTCTTTCGGCCTTCACCTGTTGGCAATTTAAGCACTTAGACACATATTCGACAATATCTGATTTCATCTGTTTCCACCAGAACTGTGTCTTTAGATCGTTGTACATCCTCCTGCCACAAGGATGAATACTGAACCGACTACAGTGCGCTGCTGACAATATCTGTTGTTTCAACTCTGAAACATCTGGCACTACAATACGGTTATTCACATACAGGACAAAATCATGTACCTGATATTCAGACTGATGTCCTGATCTGACCATCTGAATTGACTTCTGTATATTCTGATATGTTCTTTGAGCTTCTTTGATTTTCATGATCAAATCTGGCTCAACTTGAATCGAAGCAAGTCGTAGAGGTCTACTAGCTGTATCAAATGTTAAACCAGACAAACATCAATCTTCAACTAAATTCGAAACACCTATCGTCGATAAGGAAAGGGCACAAACCTTTCGACTCAAGGCATCTGCTGCTGCATTTGACTTCCCTGGATAGTACTTGATCTCACAATCAAAATCTTTCAGTAGATCAAGCCATCTACGCTGCCTCATGTTCAACTCTGACTGAGAAAACAGATACTTCAGGCTTTTATGGTCAGAGTAAATCTCAAATTTCTCATCATAAAGATAATGACGCCAAATCTTTAAGGCAAATACGATAGTCGCCAATTCAAGATCATGGATGGGGTATCGAATCTCGTGTGGCTTCAGCTGTCTAGAGGCATATGCGATCACATGACCCCGCTGCATAAGAACACATCCCAGCCCTCTGTGAGATGCATCACAATATACAACGAAATCGCCAGTACCTGAAGGAATCATCAAGACAGGTGCACTGGTCAGCCTCTTCTTCAACTCTAGAAAGCTAGACTCGCAATCCTCCGACCACACAAAGGGTGTATTCTTTTGCGTCAATTGGGTAATAGGTTTCGCAATACTAGAGAAATCTTTGATGAATCGTCTATAGTACCCTGCTAGACCCATGAAACTGCGTATCTCAGGCACCGAAGTCGGTCTCGGCCAACTGATCACAGCTTCCACTTTACTCGGATCCACGGAAATACCATCTCCAGATATGATATGACCCAAGAAGACGACCTGTCTCAGCCAAAACTCACACTTTGACAGTTTCGCATATAATCTTTCATTTCTTAGTGTTTGCAACACAATTCTCAAATGATTGGCATGCTCATTCAAATTCTTTGAATACACCAAAATATCATCAACAAAAACAATCACAAACTCATCTAAATATCTCTGAAAGACGCGGTTCAATAGTCTCATAAACACCGCTGGAGCATTCGTTAAACCAAAAGGCATGACAATAAATTCATAATGTCCATACCTGGTTCGGAATGCTGTCTTTGGTATATCAATATCTCGTACTCGCAGCTGGTGATATCCAGATCTCAGATCGATCTTGGAATAGATAGATGATCCCTACAACTGATCAAATAAGCCGTCGATATGAGGCAAAGGATATTTGTTCTTTATCGTTGCCTTGTTCAGTTGCCTGTAATCTATACACAATCTCATAGAACCGTCTTTCTTTCGTACAAATAGCACTGGAGCACCCCAAGGAGATACACTAGGTCTGATATATCCCTTGGCTAGAAGATCTTCTAGTTGGGCTTTCAATTCTTTCAATTCTATTGGCGCCATCCTATATGGGGCTCTCGAAATAGGAACGGTACCTGGAATAAGATCAATACTAAAATCTACCTCTCGAGCTGGAGTTAACCCTGGAATCTCGTCAGGAAATACATCTGCAAATTCCCGTACTACTGGCAAATCTGCCAATGCTGGGCTCGATTTCAGTAAATCTACTGAATAAATAAGGAACCCATCTGCTCCTTGTTGCAACAATCTACTCATAGTCAGGGCAGGTACTAAGGGAATCCGAGATCTGGAACCCTTACCGTAGAATTTCCACCCCTCTGTCATTTCAGGTCTGAATCTGACAATCTTGTGAAAACAGTCTACGGTGGCTCGGTACTTAGTCAACATGTCAATCCCGAAAATACAATCAAAATCAGATAAAACAAGTACAACACATTCTAAATCGATCTCATGCCCTTCAAACTGTGGTAAGCAATGTCTAATTGAAGTCACAGATATCAGACCACTTCCCAACGGAGAAGAAATAGACACTACAGTAGACAATGACTCTACAGGCAATGCATGTGTCAATGCAAAACGTTCTGATATGAATGTATGTGATGCACCTGTATCTATCAATACATATGCAGGATAACCGAAAGAAAACAGTTACCTGCAATCACATCGCCTGGTGCATCTTGGGCTTGCTCTTCCGTCAATGCAAACACCCTAGCCTGTTGTCTGGGAGGTTGGCGCACCGTCTGGCCACCTCTGGCTCTAGGCTGGGACTGTGTAGGCGTGGGCTGGAAGGAATGGACATGTAGAACCCGTAAATTAGACTACGTACGAGCCATGCATAATTCTAATATTTTGAATTTAATTGACTTCATTGCATGATTATTTAAATGTTTTACTTTGAAGTTAATTATTTTAGCCAGCAGTTTAATTTTATTCTTTCAGTTATTTCAGTGAGGCCGGACTGGAGTTGGAGTTTAGAGATAAATTTAAGATTTAGAAAATATTTCCAGGATTTATTTTACTAGCAAGTAAATTGATTTAAGTTAATAAGGAAGTTCAAGGAATTAATTAAGTTACTTGAGGTGAGTAGAAAATAAATTCATTTAAGTTCCATAATTAGCGGAATTAATTCACTAAATTATTTAAGGGATAGGTAAGACTCTTAAGGTATTAAAATTTATCAACTAAACAACATTCCCCTTCATTTTTATTGTGTAATTTCGGCCACCCTTAGTTGATTAAGCATTGATATGCCAACTCACCCTTTGACCCATTCTTTGTTATTTTAGTATGCTAACCCTTTTAATTATTAATCAACCTTAATTAATTAATTATTAAGCATTATCCTAGTCTAGATTAACATGAGGAATCGGCCACTCATTCTAGATCCATCCAAGAGATTTGATAGCAAACAAAATTCAAAATTTCAAAAGAGGAGACTTGGTTATACCTTGGTATCCCTTTATTTTTGGATCTCCATCACACTCCTAACCATTTCCCCTCCCCCCACCACCGAAATCTTGAGAGAGTTCAGAGCATTTTCGTGGGTTTAGTGAGAAAAAAAAATCGATAGCTCATTAAGGAAAAATCGAGTGAAGAACGAGGTAGCAAGATCGCTTCATCTCCTCCGAGCCGAGTCGTCTTATTCGTTCGTTTACCTTTCAAAACGAACCAGGCATGCATATATTCTTCCTTGACTCTTCAATCAAGTCCTATTATCATTATTTTTACATTACATGATCATCATTTCCATGCAAAAACCGAAACACACCAAGAATTTTCAGAAAATATAACATGCAGATTTTCGGTTTCCATGACAAGCTTCACGGGTTCTCTTGTTTTGACGTTTCAGGTGGATGGCTTGACTCCAGGCTCACTAGGCTACATCTAGACACATACTAGGGTGTGTCAAGACCATGATGGTCCATTCAAACCAGCCCCATGCATGAAAGAAACCGAAATTGACAGCAGCTTCTCATTCATAGCCATTTGTGTTTTTCGAAAATTCTGTTTTGAGGTCAAGGGAAAGGATCTGATCTTGGCTGCCCTAATGGCCTATAGCCATGGTTAGATCACTTCCCTAGCATGTCTAAGACGTGACTAAGTCGCCCTTTTGGTGGCTTGGTCCATGGTGAATCGGTTTTTAAATAAAACAACAAGAACAGCCCCTCCCCTCTCGGCCCCTTCGGTTTTTGACAGCATGTGTGTGTTCGAGTCTTGTGGAATGGTATGGATCTTGGTTGGCCTATGGCCCTTAGCCACTGTTCATACCATGCCCCTAGATGTCTAGATCGTGCCGTGGTCAATCAATGGCCATTGAAACGAGTCGAAACAGCAAGCGAAGCACAACACCACACACGCACGCATGAGGGCCCTCGGTAAGAGCTTTTGGTTGAGAGTCTCTGGTCGGTGGTTCACGCCCCAATGGCCGGTAGTCTCGAAAACAACACAAGACACGCGATTGCACAGCTGCTGGAATTTGACAGCAACTTGCTGTGACGGTTCGGAGGCTCGTTTGAGTTCTTGGTTGGCTTTTAGCCTATGGCCTTGGACTAGACAGTGCCTCATCGAGTTAGGAAGGTTGTGTTTTTGACCGTTTGTGATTCGGATCATTTTTGAGGTCGTACGAGAATTTACGGTGCGATGTGCCAAATTGACTCTCGAAAGAGCGTTTTTTTTTTGTTTTGGCCTCCATTTCACCTAGATTTCGACCCTCATCATTTTTAGAGCATTAGTTCATAATTTTAAGCGTATTTTAATCATGACTATACGTCGGTTCAGTGTTGGTTTGGGTTGGTTCGGAGTCATGATTAAATACGAAGTCGTTAGACGTAATTGTCGCATTTTCAAACTTAATTGCATAGTTTGATCAGGTATAAGCTATTGCATATTTTTCATGGCATATTTAGGTTGCAGCGAGCCTGGGAGCGATCCAATCCAGTTGGTAAAATATACATGATATTTTCATTATGCCATTTAATTATATTACGTGCATGAAAATAGAAAATACTTATTTTTGAGATTTATGCGATATTGCTTGTGGTCAATTCACTATTATGGGAGCATTATTTTATACGGTCGCCAGTGACCGATAAGTTCAGTTTTGTACCACCCGGTCGCAAGTGACCGGTCAGCTCAGTTCAGTTTGATACTCCCCGGTAGCCAGTTACCGATCAGTTCAGTTCAGTGCAGGGGCCACAGGCGTAGACCATAATCTCAACAAAATATTTTTATCAGTTATTTCAGTACAGGGCTCCAAGGAGCAAACATTTTCACTATGATTTTCAGTTCAGTTATGCACGTATCATAATTGCTCAGTACAAGTTATTTTAAGTATGCCTTATGACATGATATATTATCCCATGCAAATTTTACTTTAGTATTTACTCGTTACCTACTATATTTGCATGCTGAGTCTTTAGGCTCACTAGACTTGATTGTTGTAGGTACCAATGAGCTTGGGCCGAGGGCGGGGACCAGTGAGCCAGCTTGGGTCGGCAGTAGTGGCACCCGAGGACCCCATTTGCAGCATGTTACCATTTTATGCAAACATTTTTATCCGTTGTTGAATATTCTTAAATTGTTATTTTTGGCAAACTTTATTTTCTTCCGCTGCTATATTTTTAAACATTGAACTTGATTCATCAGTTGATTTTATGTATGAGGCAATTTAAGTTCTTTAAAAAGAAACTTTTTAATTTTCCTCAAAATTTTCGAGCAAGGATTTTTCGGGCCTTCACAGTTGGTATCAGAACCTATGTTCTTGTAAAGGGTTACACTACTACTGACCACGAGAAGCTCACGAAGCCACGTCTTCGGTCTGTAAGTTTCACAGTTCAGCATTTTATTTAAAGCATGAATTATTTTGACAGCATGCTTCCATGAAATAATTTCGACCAGATTTTTCAGCATTTCAGTGTTCATTTAAAATAAATTATGGAATTATGCATGTTAGTTACGTATGGGTTATGTTTGGAACAGTATGCCCCCTAGATGTCAAGTAGGACGCCCGAGAGATAGTGGCGAGCACCGTTGTGAGGACGATGACGATCAGAGACAAGAGAGGCAGACACATCCTCCTCCTCCTCCACCTCCACCACCGCCCCCACCTGACATGAGTGCCCAGATGCTAGCTGGGATGACACAGTTCTTCGCACAGTTTGCGGGGAACAATGCCGCAGCCGCAGCCGCAGCCAGGCTGACAGGGCCCGAGGCTGTTTATGAGAGGTTTATGAAGATGCGGCCGAAGGAGTTTTCTGGGACGTCTGACCCCATGATTGCCGAGGGATGGATCAAATCCCTCGAGGTTATCTTCGAGTTCCTGGAGCTGGGAGATGCAGACAGAGTCCGTTGTGCCACCTATCTGTTCAGTGGAGATGCCCGCTTATGGTGGGAAGGAGCGTCAGTAGCCCTGACCTTGGCTACACTGTCTTGGACACATTCACGGAGGTTTTCTACTCCAAATATTTTGCTGAGGAAGTGCGCACCAGGTTGACCACTGAGTTCATGAGCCTGAGACAGGGAGATATGACGGTTACGGAGTTCATCCGTAAGTTCGAGAGGGGCTGTCATTTTGTGCCCCTGATAGCGAATGATGCCAGAGCTAAGTTGATGCATTTCCTGGTGGGTCTACGGCCGATCTTGCGCCGGGATGTTAGGGTGTCTGACCCTGCTACTTATGAGATTGCTGTCTCCAAAGCCCTAGCCGCAGAGCAGGATCTGCGGGATATCGAGAGGGATCGCTAGGGCAAGCGCCCAGTCCAGGTACCACACCGCCCTCCTCCTCATCATCATCAGCAGCAGAACAAGAGGCCTTTTCACGGACCGCCTAGAAACAGAGGCCAGCAGCAGCAGCAGCGGGGACGCCCAGCCCCGAGGACTTACGAGCACCCAGTTTGTCCCAGGTTCTCACGCCGCCATCCTGGAGCATGTATGTCTGGCTCAGGAAAGTGTTTTAAGTGTGGCAGTCCAGACCACATGTTGCTGCAGTGCCCTCAGAGGAATCTGCCTACCCAAGGCAGAGTTTTTGCTCTCCATGCCACGGAAACAAACCCGGAGACTATGTTGTTGACAGGGAGAATTTTTATATCTGGTTCCGCTACCAAGGCCTTGATAGATTCAGGGGCCACTCACTCGTTTATTTCGGAGGTCTTTGCAAACTTTCTCAAGATCAAGACTATTGGGCTAGACATAGCCTTTTCAGTAGTGTTGCCGTCAGACGTGGAGATGGTAGCTACCAATGTTATCCGAGACATAGACCTTGAGCTGCACGATAATCTTGTTTATGCGGATCTGATTGTGCTACCGATGCCAGAATTTGACATCATCCTAGGGATGGACTGGCTATTGAGGAACAGAGTGTTGATAGTCTTCCAGCGGAGGTCTGTTCTTGTCCGACCGCCTGGAATGGAGCAGTTCTTATTTGAGCCGTACAGGTACTTTCCCTTACTGCGCATTATTCCTTATGTTCAGGCCAGGAAGCTCATGCATAGAGGGTGTCGGGCATTTCTAGCGACCTTTTTATCTGTCTCCCGAGGAACCCAGCCAGTCAGCCTCAAATGTTCCGATTGTCAGAGATTTCTTAGACGTTTTTCCCGAAGACATCTCTGGTATGCCACCCGAGAGAGAGGTGGAGTTTTCCATTGAGCTTATGCCAGGTACGGCTCCGATATCCAAAGCGCCATACCGACTAGCACCGACAGAGATGGTAGAGCTTAAGAAACAGATACAGGAACTTCTAGACAAGGAGTTCATTCGTCCTAGCTTCTCACCTTGGGGCGCGCCAGTCTTGTTTGTTAAGAAGAAGGATGGCTCTATGAGACTTTTTATTGACTATCGGGAGTTGAACAGGGTGACAGTGAAGAATAAATACCCACTTCCGAGGATTGAGGATCTGTTTGAACAGTTGCAGGGAGCTTCGATTTTCTCCAAGATAGATCTGCATTCCGGTTATCACCAGTTGTGAGGGTGAGAGATGCTGATGTGTCGAAGACAGCTTTCAAGACTCGTTATGGTCACTACGAGTTCCTTGTGATGCCGTTCGGTCTGACGAATGCGCCAGCGATCTTCATGGATCTCATGAATCGCGTATTTCAGCCGTATCTTGACCAGTTTTTGATAGTATTCATAGATGACATTCTCGTCTACTCCAAGAATCAGGAGGATCACAGCAGACATCTGGCCACAGTGTTGCAGACATTGCAAAAGCACAAATTATTCGCAAAGTTCAGTAAATGCGAATTCTGGTTAGAGAAGGTGGCGTTCTTAGGCCACATCGTTTCTAGCAGTGGTATTGAGGTAGACCCGGCAAAAGTTGCAGCAGTCAGAGATTGGGTTGTGCCTCAGAATGCATCCGAGATCCGCAGTTTTCTTGGGCTAGCAAGATATTACAGAATGTTCATTCAGGGATTCTCCTCCATTGCCGTTCCACTCACAGCACTGACCAAGAAAAATGTGAAATTTGTTTGGAGCGAGGAGTGTCAGAAGAGCTTCGATACTTTGAAGCAAGCTCTTATCTCAGCACCAGTTTTGGCCATGCCATCAGGGCCCGGCGAGTTTGTCCTTTATACCGATGCTTCGAAGCTCGGTTTAGGTGCAGTTCTGATGCAGCATTGGAGAGTGATAGCGTATGCTTCTCGACAGCTGAAAATCCACGAGAAGAATTACCCTACTCATGATCTAGATTTGGCGGCCGTAGTTTTCGCCTTGAAGATTTGGAGGCATTATCTGTATGGAGAGAAGTGCCAGATCTTCACCGACCACAAGAGCCTCAAGTATTTCTTTTCGCAGAAGGAGCTGAGCATGCGTCAGAGGTGTTGGTTGGAGCTTGTGAAAGACTACGATTGTGACATTAGCTACCACCCGGGTAAAGCTAATGTAGTTGCAGATGCATTGAGCAGAAAAGTCGCAGTGATGGCTCATTTGACGATTCAGAAACCTCTTCAGCTTGAGATGCAGAAGTTTGATCTAGAGTCATATCCTAGAGATAGAGTTCCCCGTCTATCTACTTTGACGATTCAGTCTTCTCTTATTGACCGTATTCGCAGTGGTCAGGCCGCAGATGAGCAGTTGGCACAATGGAAGCTGAGGGATGAAGCCAAGGGCAGTGTCTTGTATACAGTCAGCGACGGTATAGTGAGATACCGAGACAGGATGTGGGTTCCTAGCAGTGATACTATCCGAGCAGATATTCTATCAGAGGCCCACATGTCCCCGTACTCCATTCACCCGGGGAGTACGAAGATGTACAAAGATCTGCAGTTGTTGTATTGGTGGCCAGGGATGAAGAGAGACATCAGACGTTTTGTATCCGAGTGTCCGACTTGCCAGTTAGTGAAGGCGGAGCATCAGAGACCAGCAGGTTTGCTCAAGCCTCTTCCCATTCCCGAGTGGAAGTGGGAGAATGTTACCATGGACTTTGTGACCGGATTGCCGAAGACAGTCAGAGGATCAAATGCCGTCTGGGTGATTGTAGATCGTCTTACCAAATCAGCGCATTTCTTGCCCGTTAAGACGACTTTCACCATGGTTCAGTATGCAGAGTTATATATCCGAGAGATAGTCCGACTTCATGGTGTCCCAGTTTCCATCGTGTCTGACAGAGATCCCAGATTTACTTCCTCGTTTTGGAAGAGTTTGCATTCGACTATGGGTACAAGTTGATGTTTAGCACAGCTTTCCATCCGCAGACAGATGGGCAGTCAGAGCGAGTTATTCAGATCTTAGAGGATCTTCTCCGTGCTTGCGTCATTGATTTCTCCGGGAGTTGGGAGTCGAACTTGCCATTGGTTGAGTTCACCTATAATAACAGCTTCCAGTCTTCTATTAGTATGGCTCCGTATGAAGCACTGTATGGCCGCAAGTGCAGATCTCCTGTTCATTGAGATGAAGTAGGAGAGAGAGCAGAGTTGGGTCCAGAGATTGTTCAGCAGGCGGCAGATGTAGTAGTCAAGATCCGTGATAGGATGAGGACTGCTCAGAGTCGACAGAAGAGTTATGCCGATCAGCGGAGGAGAGAGTTAGAGTTTGCAGTGGGCGATCATGTCTTTGTGAAAGTGGCACCTATGAAGGGTGTCATGAGATTTGGGAAGAAAGGGAAGCTCAGTCCGAGATTCATTGGACCCTTTGAGATCCTTGACAGAGTTGGGACGCTAGCTTATCGTGTTGCTCTTCCGCCGAATCTGGCCGGAGTACACAATGTGTTCCACGTCTCCATGCTGAGGAAGTACATGGCGAACCCTTCGCATGTCCTGAACTTTGAGCCATTGCAGCTTACTCCGAACCTGTCTTATGAGGAGAGACCAGTGCAGATCCTAGACAGTCAGGAGAAGAAACTTCGGAACAAGTTGGTTAAGCGAGTCAAAGTCAAATGGCTCAATCATTCAGAGGAGGAAGCTACATGGGAGTCTGAGCCAGAAATGAGGAGTCGGTACCCAGAATTATTCGGTGAGTTCTAATTTCGAGGACGAAATTTCTTTTAAGGGGGGAAGGATTGTAGAACCCGTAAATTAGACTACGTACGAGCCATGCATAATTCTAATATTTTGAATTTAATTTACTTCATTGCATGATTATTTAAATGTTACTTTGAAGTTAATTATTTTTGCCAGCAGTTTAATTTTATTCTTTCAGTTATTTCAGTGAGGCCGGACTGGAGTTGGAGTTTAGAGATAAATTTAAGATTTAGAAAATATTTCCAGGATTTATTTTACTAGAAAGTAAGTTGATTTAAGTTAATAAGGAAGTTCAAGGAATTAATTAAGTTACTTGAGGTGAGTAGAAAATAAATTCATTTAATTCCATAATTAGCGGAATTAATTCACTAAATTATTTAAGGGATAGGTAAGACTCTTAAGGTATTAAAATTTATCAACTAAACAACATTCCCCTTCATTTTTATTGTGTAATTTCGGCAACCCTTAGTTGATTAAGCATTGATATGCCAACTCACCCTTTGACCCATTCTTTGTTATTTTAGTATGCTAACCCTTTTAATTATTAATCAACCTTAATTAATTAATTATTAAGCATTATCCTAGTCTAGATTAACATGAGGAATCGGCCACTCATTCTAGATCCATCCAAGAGATTTGATAGCAAACCAAATTCAAAATTTCAAAAGAGGAGACTTGGTTATACCTTGGTATCCCTTTATTTTTGGATCTCCATCACACTCCTAACCATTTCCCCTCCCCCCACCACCGAAATCTTGAGAGAGTTCAGAGCATTTTCGTGGGTTTAGTGAGAAAAAAAAATCGATAGCTCATTAAGGAAAAATCGAGTGAAGAACGAGGTAGCAAGATCGCTTCATCTCCTCCGAGCCGAGTCGTCTTATTCGTTCGTTTACCTTTCAAAACGAACCAGGCATGCATATATTCTTCCTTGACTCTTCAATCAAGTCCTATTATCATTATTTTTACATTACATGATCATCATTTCCATGCAAAAACCGAAACACACCAAGAATTTTCAGAAAATATAACATGCAGATTTTCGGTTTCCATGACAAGCTTCACGGGTTCTCTTGTTTTGACGTTTCAGGTGGATGGCTTGACTCCAGGCTCACTAGGCTACATCTAGACACATACTAGGGTGTGTCAAGACCATGATGGTCCATTCAAACCAGCCCCATGCATGAAAGAAACCGAAATTGACAGCAGCTTCTCATTCATAGCCATTTGTGTTTTTCGAAAATTCTGTTTTGAGGTCAAGGGAAAGGATCTGATCTTGGCTGCCCTAATGGCCTATAGCCATGGTTAGATCACTTCCCTAGCATGTCTAAGACGTGACTAAGTCGCCCTTTTGGTGGCTTGGTCCATGGTGAATCGGTTTTTAAATAAAACAACAAGAACAGCCCCTCCCCTCTCGGCCCCTTCGGTTTTTGACAGCATGTGTGTGTTCGAGTCTTGTGGAATGGTATGGATCTTGGTTGGCCTATGGCCCTTAGCCACTGTTCATACCATGCCCCTAGATGTCTAGATCGTGCCATGGTCAATCAATGGCCATTGAAACGAGTCGAAACAGCAAGCGAAGCACAACACCACACACGCACGCATGAGGGCCCTCGGTAAGAGCTTTTGGTTGAGAGTCTCTGGTCGGTGGTTCACGCCCCAATGGCCGGTAGTCTCGAAAACAACACAAGACACGCGATTGCACAGCTGCTGGAATTTGACAGCAACTTGCTGTGACGGTTCGGAGGCTCGTTTGAGTTCTTGGTTGGCTTTTAGCCTATGGCCTTGGACTAGACAGTGCCTCATCGAGTTAGGAAGGTTGTGTTTTTGACCGTTTGTGATTCGGATCATTTTTGAGGTCGTACGAGAATTTACGGTGCGATGTGCCAAATTGACTCTCGAAAGAGCGTTTTTTTTTGTTTTGGCCTCCATTTCACCTAGATTTCGACCCTCATCATTTTTAGAGCATTAGTTCATAATTTTAAGCGTATTTTAATCATGACTATACGTCGGTTCAGTGTTGGTTCGGGTTGGTTCGGAGTCATGATTAAATACGAAGTCGTTAGACGTAATTGTCGCATTTTCAAACTTAATTGCATAGTTTGATCAGGTATAAGCTATTGCATATTTTTCATGGCATATTTAGGTTGCAGCGAGCCTGGGAGCGATCCAATCCAGTTGGTAAAATATACATGATATTTTCATTATGCCATTTAATTATATTACGTGCATGAAAATAGAAAATACTTATTTTTGAGATTTATGCGATATTGCTTGTGGTCAATTCACTATTATGGGAGCATTATTTTATACGGTCGCCAGTGACCGATCAGCTCAGTTTGGTACCACCCGGTCGCCAGTGACCGGTCAGCTCAGTTCAGTTTGATACTCCCCGGTAGCCAGTTACCGATCAGTTCAGTTCAGTGCAGGGGCCACAGGCGTAGACCATAATCTCAACAAAATATTTTTATCAGTTATTTCAGTACAGGGCTCCAAGGAGCAAACATTTTCACTTTGATTTTCAGTTCAGTTATGCACGTATTATAATTGCTCAGTACAAGTTATTTTAAGTATGCCTTATGACATGATATATTATCCCATGGAAATTTTACTTTAGTATTTACTCGTTACCTACGATATTTGCATCCTGAGTGTTTAGGCTCACTAGACTTGATTGTTGTAGGTACCAATGAGCTTGGGGCCGAGGGCGGGGACCAGTGAGCCAGCTTGGGTCGGCAGTAGTGGCACCCGAGGACCCCATTTGCAGCATGTTACCATTTTATGCAAACATTTTTATCCGTTGTTGAATATTCTTAAATTGTTATTTTTGGCAAATTTTATTTTCTTCCGCTGCTATATTTTTAAACATTGAACTTGATTCATCAGTTAATTTTATGAATGAGGCAATTTAAGTTCTTTAAAAAGAAACTTTTTAATTTTCCTCAAAATTTTCGAGCAAGGATTTTTCGGGCCTTCACAGGACAGACGAAGCTTGCCTTTCGGGCTGAGTCACTGATGTTGATGGCCCTGCACTCTGAAATCTCTGTGCACCTCTCTGGGGACAGACTCTAGCGAAATGTCCCTGTTGCTTACATATGTTTCATCTACCCATCACCCCCTGACACTGCTCTGTGGCATGTCGGCCTCCACAAGTAGTACAATATACACCTGTCACATCTGTACTCTGGCCAGGACCTCTCTGTCTTGACCCACTGGAGCTCAATGAACTGCTCCCTGCTCTCTTGAACTGCTTACCCTTAGCTTTCAAAGAATCTTTCTTCCCACTACTACTGATTCCACTATCGAATCGAGGAGGAGGTGGTGGAAACTGTGTGGCGAACGGTGGCGGTCTCTGACCCGGAACACTATAGGAAGCTCCTCGCTGCCTAATCAAGCCAGCCTCTGCTCCCTTCGCTCGATTCAGCGCCTCAGAAAAAGTGTTGGGTCGTCCCGTGTTCACTAAAGTGAAGATATCCGGATTCAAACCATTTATGAACTGATCGGCAACTGCCTCATCATTCCCTGCTACATGAGGTGCAAATCGAAGCAAGGACGAGAATTTGGCAACATACTCCTCTATGTTCCACTGGCCCTGTCTCAAGTTTGCAAATTCGGCCCCTTTGTCTTTTCGATAGGAGACTGGAAAGAAACGTTGATAAAATTTATCTTTAAAGACTTTCCAAGTAATATCAATACCTCGATATTCTAAGGCTCGTTTCGCCGTTAGCCACCAACTCTTGGCCACTTCTTGCAATTGATGCCCAATCAGCTTCACCCTACGTTCATCTGTATAGGCAAGTGATTCAAATAACATCTCTACATCATCCAACCAGCTTTCGCAATCCGCTGCATTCTCAGTGCCTTTCAAAGTCGGGGGTCGGAATGACTGAAACCGCTTCAACAGAGTTTCCATCGGGGTAGCGGTTACGTCTATCTGGGTACCAGACGTACTCCCCTGTTCTGGCACTTGACCTGCTGCTGGTTGTGGTATTCCTCTAGGCGGCATAATCTGATTATCAAACAGATTAGTACACAGTCTATACAATCTGTCTCAGCCCTCCTCTGATCATATACCTCTGATCCAGAATCGGTTCTGATTCAGTCTTTACAAGTACATGCTGTAAATCAATTCAGATACAATACAACATATAATAGGGAAAGCATTAAATCATGCTAGCACATCAAAAGCAAGGAAGAAAACTCGATCTACCCCGCTCATTCTATTCTATCTCAATCTACAGAACCTACTGCTCTGATACCACCTGTTGTGGGGACCCGGGCTCTAACTCAATTCTTTTCGGGATTAATTGGATCTTTATTCCAAATGTGGGTCAAATTTTCGCTTTTTAACATTAATTCAAATGTAACTACTAACCATAATATCTTTCTTTATTTAATTACAACACATATAATATACATGTCAAGTTCTACTACAGACACATCACTAGTGTTCAATCCAAACCATAAACTACAAGTAGTACAAATCTAGTACAACATCACTACTGATCTTCTGCGCCCGTAGTCACCACGCTATCTTGATCTCATCTCTGACGTGACCCAGATCCTGCCCCACCTGTTGTTATGCACACATACAGACATAACAATAGCCGGAAACTCCGGTGAGAACAAATCCCAGTATAAAACATGTATACATGCTGATACAAAATCATAAATCATGCATGAAAGCAATAATAATGGCTCCATAGTCTATGAAACCGATCTATCTAACCATGCAATTCAAATCAAATCATGTCTTGACTCGAATCGAGCCTACTCTAGGGATCCCGGTGTGAAAGACATCAATGTCTGTCACCTACCCTCCCAATCGGAGTAACTGTACGTCTTATTCCTAGACTTCGGTCATGTCTGTATCGAATGATCTACAATCGGAATGAATCTAATCCGAAGCGTCGATACCACCGAACATCTAGTTTGGCAAGTCTGCCAATGACTCTCCTATCTCAAAGGCTTGAATATAAATCTATAAACAAGACATCATCATATCAAGAGATTTGAATATAAATCTATAAACAAATCACAATCATATCAAAAGATAAACAATAATTCTAGTATGTGATTTTGTTGGGAAACTCAAACTGAATCTCATTTTAGTTGTGTCTTCCCCAAACAAAACATGCATTATACCTTTCTTGTTGAACATTTATCGATGTTGTAGTCGAAGTCTCGAAGACGAATCTGTCAAACCAAATCTGAAATGACATATATATAATGCACCATATCAACTTCTAACTCAAAAGGATACACATACGGATCAATACTTAATCTCGGTATATTTCGATGGCATAACGGCGTAAACTCGCGATACCGGTCAACCCAAACTTCAATAATCAGTAACCACAATTCATAATCTTCATCATAAACACATGATAGTACTCCAAATCTGCATCATTTAACACTAAACATGCTGGAAACAGTAACGATAGCATACAACGTCCGTTCTCTTATCCGGTTGCGTTTCTACGATATCAATAATCTCAAGAACACGTAATCTAGTGAAATTCACCATTTCCCCAACATCAATATCTCAAATCATGCAGAAAATGAATAAAACTTACATCCCCTTGAAGCTTTTGAAGAGAGGAGCTCAAAACCGAAATCGGATTAACGTTTGGATGATTGAATCTTGTAAAATCAAAGTCCTAAAAGGGTTGAAGCATTGAGGGGTTTCTCTGGAGCTTCTCGGTATTCCTCAGCTGAAATGGGAAGGAAAGAAGACACATACACATTAAATTGCATGGCTGAGGCAAGTGTCTCATTCTTTGTATTACACGTCTCGCGCATATGCGCGACATCACTCGCGCATATGCGCGAGACCTACGGGTCTCGGCAATGAAAATCCCAACTCCTCGCGCATATGCGCGCTTCATCTCGCGCATGTGCGCCAAAGTCCCTGGAGGTGTCGCGACGCTATCTATTCCAGCCTCGTTCTCTTCTTGACCCTGATCTCGACGCTATCTAGTCCAGCCTCGTTCTCTTCTTGACCCTGATCCTGTCCCACCTGTTGTCATGCACACATACAAACAAGACAACAGCCGGATAACTCCAGTGAGAATTACATTTCCAGTATAAACCATGTACACATGCAATCATATAAAGAATATAAAAGCATATAACAGGCATTCATAACATGTATCAAAATCAGAACATGAATCAAATATTCGTAGCATGTATCATAATTCGAAACATGAATCAATATCAACAATAATCCTTACTCTAAACATGTACCATAATCAGGAACATAATTCAATATCAAGCAATGAATCACTCTCCGTGATTCTCATACTCGACTCAGTCCTAATATAGGGATCCCGATCGGAATAAGAACATACACCCACCTACACTCCCGATCGGGGTGGTGGTATGTTCTTATTCACGGACTTTGGCTCTTTCCATATCGAACACCAGTAATAGAAGAAACTCCAATTCTATCCACTCCGATATAGCCAAACGTCCGGTGTCTTGACCTAACCGTCACAGACTTTGACATTTCACCAATATCCTATCCTGTGACAATGTGCAATGTGCCAGTGACGATTCCATCACTATCCGGCACTACTGTCACAAGATTACTCATTTACGACTAGGCGTATCCGCTTATGACTCAATACATAAATCAATAAATCAAAGGTATCAACCTCATACAATTGCAAATATCGATGCAATAAAATAAAGTATGAGATTTTGGAAAACTCAAGTCAATCGGACTCGAGTTGTGCAATCCCACATCAACATAAATTTATACCTTTGTCTTCGCGGTCTGACGAAGTTGAAGTCCCGAATTCAACTCTGTCCATACCCAATCTGATAATGACAATATTAAACAGGTACAATATCAATATACAATTCAATTCAATACATGTTCTGATTAATACTCAAATCATGATATACTTTGATCACTATCAATCAATACAACTGTACAATCTTAATCAATACAAAATCTGATCAATATCAATCTACTGATGTTTCGACGGCATAACAATAGAGTCTCGATATCCCCGTCAATCTCAACATCACAGATATAACACCAGAACTCATTATCAGTATCAGTACAACTCATAATCTGAATAACAATACAACTCTGATATTGAATCTTAATCAAATCAATTCTGAAAATCATAACAATTACATGAACAGTCTGTTCTTCAATCTGACTTCAAATATACGATGTCCACTGTATCAGAAACACCATATATAATTCCTATTCAATTCTGACAATATCATAATTTCAAATCATATCTAAACGTAACAAAACTTACGTCCAGTTGTAGCCTGCGTTGATAGGAACACGGTACTGTGTCCGGATTCAAAATCTGACGGACGGATCGAAATATAAGGCGTAAGGATTTTTAGAAGCCTACCTCGTTCCTTTTCTTTGTTTTCTGTCTGATAATTCTGAGGGATTTGTATATATATATATATCCAATTGCATGTAATGATATGTGGCTGATTTTCCATATTTTGCAAGTGGCGCTCGGGCGGTTAATCTTTACCGCTCGGGCGCGGATGTTTCTGTCGAGATACTCAGCCGATCATCTCCTGGCGCTCGGGCGGTAATATTCTACCGCTTGGGCGCCAAACATTCTGTCCAAACTCATGGTGCATTGGCGCTCGGGCGGTTCTTTTCTATTGCTCGGGCGCGAGATGTTCGGTCCAACATCTTGAGATGTTCGGTCCAACCTCTTGGCTTATAATGTAACGATGCCCTGCTTCTTCATTTGAGTTCCTATGACCTCAATTCTGTCAATTAATCAACGTCTGATTACAGCAATTAAATCTCGGGCATTACATTTCTCCCCGCCTTAGATATAATTTCGTCCCCGAAATCATAGGCAATCAAATCAGATAAAGAAAGAAATGTATAACAAAATCAATCAGGAACTCACATCAGTGAAATACTCTGAACATCGTTACTTCATATCAGACTCAGTCTTCCAGGTAGCCTCTTCGATGCCCTGATGACTGTATTGTACTTCCAACAGCGGAATATTCTTCATCCGGAAATATCTTTCTTTCACGAATCTCTGATTTTACTCTGGAATAATCATTCAAGAAGTATAATCTCATAATACCACTCGAAATAGCTCTCACAGGATTAATCTTACAATACTGGCTATAAAACATCCGTATATACCCATCAACAGCTCATAACAAATCAACATTAACATCTCCTATCAACTCTGATAATTCCAATCAAGGTTATATTCAATCTTCCAGCTTCAAATATCAACAGTCATCATCCGACGTTGATATATTCAATCTATTTATTCTGAGCTGTCTTTATTTTCTTCTAAATTAGTTCTATTCATTTTTTTTATCATATCTCTGATCCTATCCGATCCAATCTCAGGTATCTCGGAGATATTATTCTCATACGAAGGAAATCTACCGTTCTCACTGTATAATACCTGCACTGAAGCTATTTCAATATTCATCTGATAGCTATTGTTGTACAATCATTCACAAAGTGACAACACATCGTATCAACTAGTGCTAAAATCCAGCACTACAGTTCCTGGATATCCTCCAGTATCAGGATAGTTACTCCAACTATCTGTCGATCTATAGACGATAAGTGAAAGAGTTTATTGTATACTCTGCCAAAAGTACAAAATCAAACAAAAATCACAGTATGATATAATCAACTTTGGCATTCAGTACAATCTATCCTCTTTTCTGACATAAATCTCCATCGACTGGTCATATCCGTAAGTCTTCATGTACAAATAATATATGCAAATTCATGTAATCTATTAATAACAATCACATCGCATCATAATCTTGAAAAGATTTCGGTGGTTTCATTACGAAATCTATAGAAATGTACTCCCATTTCTATCCAAGAATCGATAATCTATATAACCAATCTCCGGTTTTCCCCTTTTCTGCTACCAGAAAGAATACTGAATCGACTACTGTGCGCTTCTGACCATATCTGTCATTTCAGATTCGAAATATTCGGCACAACCAAGTCGGTTATTCACATACAATACAGTATCACCTACCTGATATTCTTATCGACACCCTGTTCTGATTATCGAAACCGAGTTTTGAACCTATTGATCAAACTTCTGAACTGCTTTAATTCGCAATTTTAGCTCTGATTCGGCTTGAACTGTATATACTCTCAACGGTTCCCAATAATTTGTATCACATCTTCGACGTTGTTTAGATCAACTGCTATATCATCTTCGAATGTAATGTCCCCCAAACAATATAATCTGTCTGTGGGGACCCGGACGCTAATCATCTTTGGGATTTAATTATCAATTAAGATAAACAGGGTCTAAAATTTTTTCTTTAAAATGCGGAAGGTAATAGAATCAATCTATTATACATCTCAGTATAAAAGTACAATAATGTACAACAATTATTCAAACTAGTCTAAGGTTCAACTACTAAATTTCAAGTATTAAACCAAGTCGACAATAAGTCCGGAATCACCACTCTAACTCATCTTCTCTCATCATCTTCTTGACCCCGATCCTGTCCCACCTGTTGTCATGCACACATACAAAACAAGAAAATAGCCGGATACTCCGGTGAGAATAAATCCCAGTATAAATAATGTATACATGCAGTTAACTGACTTAACATAAAAGCATGAATTATATCTTATCACATGTAGCATAATCAAGCAACATGTATCCATACCAGTCTGTAAATAAAACATGAATCGTAGTCTACGAAACATAAATCAATACGGATCTGTAAATCAAATTCTAGTCTCAATATCTAAAACTCGACTCATCTCTCATTCTAATCTAGGGATCCCGGTGAATAACAACGTAACAAGTCTCCCACCTACTACTACCAGTCGCAGTGGCGGTACGTTCTTATTTCTGGACTTTGGTCTAATCTATATCGAATAGAATGCTATCTGTATCTGTAGCATAACGATATACCAAACGTCCAGTGCCTTGGCGTATCTACCAAGACTAAGCCTATTCTGACAATGTGCAATGGGTCAGTGACAAGTCTGTCAAAATCTAACCCCTCTGTCAGTGACTCTTACTTAATAGCTCTCTGCTTTCTACTTCTAATTCAATAGAATAAACATACTCATTAAAACACAAAGGTATAAAAGAAATACCATATAAGTATGTGCTTTAGGGAAACTCGAGTTAAATCTAACTCAAGTCGATCTCCCAATTGACATCCATTTATACCTTTCTCTTCTCGGTCTGATGAAGACGAAGTCTTGTATTCCAATCTGTCCATAACCAGTCTGGCAATCACAATCGTATAAATACAATATCAGTATATAATTCAATTCAAGACCTGTTTTGATCAATACGCAAATCGATATATAATCTGATCCATATCTGAACAAGGTACAATCTAATTCATATCAATGATATCATGATACAATCGAAATCATTACTGAATCTGATCAATATCAATCTACTGATGTTTCGACGGCATAACAATACAATCACGATAACCCCGTCTATCTCAACATCACAGATATAATACCAGAATTCATAACCAGTATCAGTACAACTCATAATCTGAATAATAACACAACTCTGATATAAAATCTCAACTAAATCAACTCTGAAATTCATAACAATTTCATAAACAGTCTATTCTTTAATCTGACTTCAGTTATATCATGTCTACTGTAGCAGAAACATCATATCTGATTCATATTCAATTCTGACAATATCATAAATTCAAATCATGTCTAAACGTAACAAAACTTACGTCCAGTTCTAGCCTGCGTCGATAGGAACACAGTACTGAAGTCGGATTCACAATCGGACGGATGGATCTCCAAAATCTTCAATCACAAATTGGAATCCTTCCTCGGAGCCTTTTCTTGATTCCTTTCTGAATTGTGAAGAATGAATCGCTTGAATATCTATATATGTACTGCATGCAACACCAGGAAACGTGGCTTATTTTTCAAGCTGCACGTCGCACCGCGGGTGCGCTCATTCAGTAACCGCGGGTGCGCTCAGTGTAATGATATACATCAACTTTTCCGAAAGCTTCGACCGCGGGTGCGCTCAGTCCTGTAACTCGGGTGCGCTGACCTCACTGGTACAACACCGCGAGTGCGGTCTACCTAGCACCGCGGGTGCGGTGTCACTTCCGTAATTAATCTCCAACTCTCTGTCCATCAACCGCGGGTGCGGGTCTTGTTCGTAGCGCGGGTGCGCTCATGCTACTGTAATTCTTCCACAATTCATGAGCTCAACCGCGGGTGCGGTCCTTTCCTTACCGCGGGTGCGGTCTATATTTCATGCACCACTTCATAATCTCATTTAGTGCTTCTCATTACATGTCATGCATACTCATATCTTCCGAATATCACATCAATGAAGACTCATAAATCTCCAGCCTTACATTTCTCCCCCTCTAAGAAATGATTTCGTCTTCGTAATCACAAGTAATCAATTCAGATATATCAGAAGAAATGTATACAGAGTTTAAATCAAAATTCATCTCAATGAATCCATTCTGAAATCTTAATCTCATGACAAGTTCTGTCTTTCAGATAGTCTCTTTGAGGCCCTGTCACTTACTGTATTTTCAATAATAGAATAGTCTTCATTCTGAAATATCTTTCTTGTACGGATCTGTGATTCTAAATTGGAATAATAATTCAAGAGCATAATATCATAATACCCTTCGAAATAACTCTGACAGAATCAATCTCACCATCCTGTCTATACAACATCCGTATATATCAATCAACGGCTCATACCAAATCAATATCATCAGCTGATATCAGATCTGTTTATCCCAGTCAAGGATATATTGAATCTTCGGCCCAAATACCAATCGTCATCATCCGACGTTGGCATATTAAGTCCGTCTGGTCTGAGCTATTTTCATTCTCTTCTGAATTAGCTACATTTTCTTTGTCATATCTCTGACTGTATCAGCTTCTATCTCAGGTATCTTCGAGATATTATTTTTATACCAACGAAATCTGCAGTACTCACTGTACAATATATCGTCTGTAACTATCTCATTACTCTTCTGATGGCTATTATCATACTATAATTCATAGGATGACAATATGTCATATTAACTGGTGCTAGCATCCAGCACTGCCACTCCCTGGATATCTCTCAATATCCGAATAATACGCTCTGGCTATCTGTCAGTCTGTGGATAATATATGAATGAGTCCATGGTACGTTCTGCCACAGTTACAAACTCAATCAAAATCACAATCTGATATAGTCTAGTTCTACATTCTGATCAATCTGACCATGTCTTTGACATCGATCTTTGTCATCTGGTCATGTTTGTACATCATCTTATACAAACTAATAGATATAGATTGAACAATCTGTCAATCACAATCATATTATATCACAATCTGGAAAGTATTATAGTGATCTCATTACGAAATTCATCGAAATATCCTCCCCATGTCTAGTCAAAAATATACAAATTCTGTAATAAATCTTCTGATCTCTATCTTTCTATCTTCATTTATTGGCGGTTCAGACATTTCAGTACAATTCTGCCAACATTTCAGCATAAATTCTGCAATAACTGATTTAATCTGTCTATATCAAAACTATCTGTTCGAATTATCATATACTTTCTGTTACCGGAATGACTACTGAATCTATTCCTGTGCGCTTTTGACCCTATCTGTCATTTTCAATTCGAACTATTTGGTATAAACAATCAGTTAATGATATAAATTAAGTAAAAATACCTACCTGGTATTCGGTTCTGATTGTCGATATCAAATTCTGATGTACAATTCTGAAACATTTGACATCACAAGATAATCATTCTCATACCGTAAAATTACATATCTGTCACTCTGATCGATGCTCTGTTCTGATTATTGAAATTAAGCTCTGAACATTCTGATTATATTTCTGATCTACTGAAATTCTCGAATTCAACTCTGATTCGGATTGAACTGTATATAATCTCAACGGTTCACATTGATCTGCATCAAATACGGCTGTAGAAATATGACAATACTCAGGCAGACACAAAACAACAATCGTATACGAAAATCTGTCAATTCAGACCAAACATACATTTCTGACATCAATGACATTTCTGAAATTTCTGATATGTCTGATATCGGTATCATTCTCAGTCACTGATTCTGATCTCAACTGTATCAAAATCAATCGGTATACTAACTTCAGATATCGCATATTCTGAATACAATCTGTTTCAAGCAGGATTCATATCTGAATAATTTCTGTATACACTAATCACAGTTCTCAGAGTATTCAATACAATCTTCAGATATTCGATTCAGTCAATCAGATGCTACAAATATATCAAAATGTCATAGATACAACGAGCATGAAATCATCAGAATATCTCTGAACATACTGAAATATGTCACCGGGAAACACTAAGTCAAATGTAACTCCTGGCCCGTACTCTTCTACTGATCTTTCAATTCTTTCACTTCATTCAGTGACATTCTGCACATTCAATATCATTCTGTACTGAATTCTAAAACACAACTAGTATCTGGTATCAATTCAATTCTGAAATCTATCTTTCTGATTATAAAGCAAATCTGAAATCTTATCTAGGAAGATGTCAACTAACTCGTACATCACTTGGCAATTCTTCCAATACTAGGCTCGATTTCAGTATGTCTACTGAATACATAAGGATACCATATGTTCCTTTCTATAAAAATTGAGTCATAGGCAATACAGATATCCAAGGAATTCTAGATCTAGAATCCTTACCGAGGAATTTCTACTCATCCTTCCTATCTGGTCTAAATCCTATATTTTTTTGGCAAGAATCTACAATAGTTTTGTACTTGTTCAGCATATTAATATCAATAATGCGGTCAAATCAGAAATACAAGTACATCATAATCTAACTCGACCTCATTCTCATCTTACTGTAGTATACAATATTTCACAGAAATCTCTGATATCAATCTTTCTTCCCCAACAAGTAAGGAAATCAATACTACAGTACAATAAAACTCAACAGATACAGTATATCTCAATGCAACCCATTCAAAGACAATCGTAAGAAATGCATTAATATATATCAATACATATGCAATATAATCATAAAAGAACAGTACCTGCCACTATATCATCAAGTGCCTCTTGGGTCTGTTCCTCGTTCACTATCACCAGATGGTCCTGATCCCTGAAATTTTCGGGAATCTCTCTGTGGACAAACTTTAGCAAAGTGTCCCCGTTGTTTGCAGATATTGCAAATACCAGTCACTCCCTGGCATTGCTCGGTAGGATGTCTTCCTCCACAAGTTCTGCAATACCCTACAATGTAATTCGAGCTAGAACCACTGGAGCTAGATGACCCGCTCCCTAACTTCTTGAACTGCTTCTTTCGAGCTTGTAACTGTTCTTTCGTCCCACTACTGCTACTGCCCATCTCAACTCTGTGGGGCAGTTGCTGTGAACTCGATATTGGAAGAACATACGATGCTCTCTTTTGTCCTCTCAGAACTGTTTCTGCTCTTTTGGCTCTGTTCAAGGTATTAGCAAAATTAATCGATCGTTTCACATTTACCAATGTACGTATCTCCGAATTCAATCCCTGAATGAACTGATCGGATATAGCTTCATCATTTCTAGCAACATGAGGGACAAAACGTAGCAAGGTAAAGAACTGGCCCAAATACTCATCAATACTCAAGTGACCCTGTCTCAAATTTAAAAACTCTGCACTTTTGTCTTGTCTGTATGATACGGGGAAAAATCTTTGATAGAATTCAACCTTAAAAATTTTCCACGTAATTAGTGAACTACGTTGTTCCAAAGCTTCTTTGGTTATTAGCCACCAACTTCTTGCAATCTCTTTTAGCTGGTTCCCAATCAGTGTGACTCTATAATCATCTGTGAAACCAAGAAATTCAAATAGCATTTCTATGTTTTCAAGCCAATTCTCACAATCTACTGGCGTCTCAGTACCCTTTAAAATCGACGGTTGAAACGACTGAAACCTCTTCATTTGTGTTTCCATCGGAATTTCTGAATACATCTATCTGTTCAGTCGAAGTACTACCCCTTTCTGGAATTCTCCGTGGAGGTATATCTGCTTATCAAAACATTAGTACTCAAATACTACAAATCTGTTCCAAACTTTCTATGGTCATCTTACAGCTGATCAAGAATCAAATCTGATTCATACTCAATAATACATATTACCAATTCAAATCAGATAATTAGATAACATGTATTTTAAAGCAGTAAAGCATAATGTCATGCTAGCACAAACAATGTAAGTCAACATTAAAATAAATCTCATGCTAGCAATCACATGCAAGGAAAGAAAGCTCAATCTACCCCGCTCATTCTCTTCTATCTTAGTCTAAAGGATCTATCGCTCTGATACCACCTGTTGTGGGGACCCGGACGCTAATCATCTTCTTAATCATCTTTATGATTTAATTATCAATTAAGATAAACAGGGTCTAAAATTTTTTCTTTAAAATGCGGAAGGTAATGGAATCAATCTATTATACATCTCAGTATAAAAGTACAATAATGTACAACAATTATTCAAACTAGTCTAAGGTTCAACTACTAAATTTCAAGTATTAAACCAAGTCGACAATAAGTCCGGAATGACCACTCTAACTCATCTTCTCTCATCATCTTCTTGACCCCGATCCTGTCCCACCTGTTGTCATGCACACATACAAAACAAGACAATAGCCGGATACTCCGTTGAGAATAAATCCCAGTATAAATAATGTATACATGCAGTTAACTGACTTAACATAAAAGCATGAATTATATCTTATCACATGTAGCATAATCAAGCAACATGTATCCATACCAGTCTGTAAATAAAACATGAATCGTAGTCTACGAAACATAAATCAATACGGATCTGTAAATCAAATTCTAGTCGCAATATCTAAAACTCGAATCATCTCTCATTCTAATCTAGGGATCCCGGTTAATAACAACGTAACAAGTCTCCCACCTACTACTACCAGTCGCAGTGGCGGTACGTTCTTATTTCTGGACTTTGGTCTAATCTATATCGAATAGAATGCTATCTGTATCTGAAGCATAACGATATACCAAACGTCCAGTGCCTTGGCGTATCTACCAAGACTAAGCCTATTCTGACAATGTGCAATGGGTCAGTGACAAGTCTGTCAAAATCTAACCCCTCTGTCAGTGACTCTTACTTAATAGCTCTCTGCTTTCTACTTCTAATTCAATAGAATAAACATACTCATTAAAACACAAAGGTATAAAAGAAATACCATGCAAGTATGTGGTTTAGGGAAACTCGAGTTAAATCTAACTCAAGTCGATCTCCCAATTGACATCCATTTATACCTTTCTCTTCTCGGTCTGATGAAGACGAAGTCTTGTATTCCAATCTGTCCATAACCAGTCTGGCAATCACAATCGTATAAATACAATATCAGTATATAATTCAATTCAAGACCTGTTCTGATCAATACTCAAATCGATATATAATCTGATCCATATCTGAACAAGGTACAATCTAATTCATATCAATGATATCATGATACAATCGAAATCATTACTGAATCTGATCAATATCAATCTACTGATGTTTCGACGGCATAACAATACAATCACGATAACCCCGTCTATCTCAACATCACAGATATAATACCAGAATTCATAACCAGTATCAGTACAACTCATAATCTGAATAATAACACAACTCTGATATAAAATCTCAACTAAATCAACTCTGAAATTCATAACAATTTCATAAACAGTCTATTCTTTAATCTGACTTCAGTTATATCATGTCTACTGTAGCAGAAACATCATATATGATTCATATTCAATTCTGACAATATCATAAATTCAAATCATGTCTAAACGTAACAAAACTTACGTCCAGTTGTAGCCTGTGTCGATAGGAACACAGTACTGAAGTCGGATTCACAATCGGACGGATGGATCTCCAAAATCTTCAATCACAAATTGGAATCCTTCCTCGGAGCCTTTTCTTGATTCCTTTCTGAATTGTGAAGAATGAATCGCTTGAATATCTATATATGTACTGCATGCAACACCAGGAAACGTGGCTTATTTTTCAAGCTACACGTCGCACCGCGGGTGCGCTCATTCAGTAACCGCGGGTGCGCTCAGTGTAATGATATACATCAACTTTTCCGAAAGCTTCGACCGCGGGTGCGCTCAGTCCTGTAACGCGGGTGCGCTGACCTCACTGGTACAACACCGCGAGTGCGGTCTGTCTAGCACCGCGGGTGCAGTGTCACTTCCGTAATTAATCTCCAACTCTCTGTCCATCAACCGCGGGTGCGGGTCTTGTTCGTAGCGCGGGTGCGCTCATGCTACTGTAATTCTTCCACAATTCATGAGCTCAACCGCGGGTGCGGTCCTTTCCTTACCGCGGGTGCGGTCTATATTTCATGCACCACTTCATAATCTCATTTAGTGCTTCACATTACATGTCATGCATACTCATATCTTCCGAATATCACATCAATGAAGACTCATAAATCTCGAGCCTTACACTGTCTTTAATACTGTTTTAGAATAACAATTCTTAAGCAATTTAACAACAACAGTCACATATCATAATATGCTAACCGCATACAATTATGAATTTCTGGCTTTTCTGCCATCGGTGTCGTTCTCAGTCACTGATCACAGCCTCAACTGTGTCAAGATCAATCGGTATACTATAATTGGATATTACATACCACAAATATAATCTTTTTCAGTTAAAACTCATATCTGAACAATTTCAGTTTTCAGATCATTCAATACAAGGTATTTAATTCAATCAGTCATATGTCACGAGTATATCAAAATATCATAGATAAACGGCATAAAATCATCAGAATACCTCTGAACACAGGATTCATTAACCCATAATCAGAACTGATGTCGAATCAAGGTTGAAATCAATCTCCCTGATATAAGGCAAAACTCAAATCTCATCTGGGAAGACTTTAGTAATTCTCCTGCTACTGTCAAATCAGTCCATGATACGCTCAGTTTCAGTAATCAAGTGAATACATAAGGAATTACTCCATTCCTTTCGATAATCATCGAATCATAATTAATATGGATATCAAAAGAATTTTCAATCGAAAATCCTTACCGTATATTATTCATTCTTCGGCCATTTCAGGTCCGAATCTTACCATCTCCTGGCAAGAATCTACAATAGTTCCGTACTTGTCAACACATCGATATCAATAATGCAGTCAGAATCAGACAACACAAGTACAACCCAGTATAACTCAATCTCATTCTCATTTTACTGCAGGATATGATGTCTCACAGAATTCACCGATATAAAACTCTTCCCAAAAAGGTAAAGAGATAACAACTACCGCAGATACAGACTCAACAGATAAAGCATACATCAATGCAATTCATTCAGAAATAATGTATAAGATGTACGAGAATCTCCCAATACATATGGAACAAAATCATAAAAGAACAGATACCTGTCGCTACATCATCAAGCGCATCCTGGATCTGTTCCTCGGTCACTACCACCAGATGACTCTGCTCCAAGAAATCTCCGGGAACCTTCTGTGGACAGACTCTAGCAAAATGTTCGGATCGTTTGCAGATATGGCAACTACCAAATACTCCTTGGCATTGCTCAGTGGGATGTCTCCCTCCACAGGTTCTACAATACACTCCGGTATAACTCGGGCTAGAACCACTGGATTAGATGAACCGCTCCCTAACTTCTTGAACTGTTTCTTTCGAGCTTTCAACTGTTCTTTCTTTTCACTACTGCTGCTACCAATCTCGATTCTGGGAGGCAGTTGTTGTGGTCTCGGTGCTGGAAGAGCATATGAGGCTTCCTTTTGTCTCATCAGAACTGTTTCTGCTCTTCTGGCTCTGTTCAGAGTATCAGCAAAGTTATTCGGTTGTTTCACATTCACCAATGTACGTATCTCCGGGTTCAATCCCTGGATGAACTGATCAAACATAGCTGCATCATTTTTAGCCACGTGAGGGGCAAAACGTAGCAAGGTGAAGAACTGGGCCAAATACTCATCAATATTCAACTGACCCTGTCTTTTATTTGCAAATTTTGCACTTTTATCCTGTCTGTATGATAAAGGGAAGAATCTTTGATAGAATTCAACTTTAAAAATTTTCCACGTAATCACTGAACTACGCTGTTCTAAGGCTTCTTTGGTTATCAGCCACCAACTCCTTGCGACTTCCTGTAACTGGTGCCCAATCAGTTTAACTCTACAATCATCTGTGAAACCAAGAAATTCAAATAGCATTTCTATATTCTCTAACCAATTCTCACAATCGACTGGCGTCTCAGTACCCTTCAGGATCGGCGGTTGAAATGACTGAAACCTCGTCATCATTGTTTCCATCGGAGTTTCTGACACATCTATCTGATTACTCGAAGTACTACACGGTTCTCGAATTCTTCTCGGAGGTATATCTGATTACCTGTAACGCCACAGATTCGACGACTGTCCTCACTGTATCAAGACGAGTCTTTCCAGCGTGCTTATGTCCACACTCACACGCACCCTAGGAAACTTCCCAGGAGGTCACCCATCACAAAATTGCCCCAAGTCAAGCACGCTTAACTTTGGAGTTCCTATGTGATGAGCTACCGAAAAGAAGATACAACTTCGTGATATGAGTAGTACAAATCAAATCTTTTTTAAGCCCTCTTCAACTGTACAGTCCATTACATTGAACAGTCTCGGAATCCCTCTCATTCCCGTGTGGGTCGGTTCATTCATGTTCCCTCCACCTAGAAGCCTGCCAGGAGCCGCTCATTGTCCGTGCAACTGATGGCACCGGCGATCACCCCTCGCCTTCTTCGGCCCCGAGCCTCACATGCCCACCAGCTTCCGCTTGGTTCGTCCCCGAACCACACCGTACTAAGAGAGGTCGGCTCTGATACCAACTGTAACGCCCCAGATTCGACGACTGTCCACACTGTATCAAGACGAGTCTTTCCAGCGTGCTTATGTCCTCACTCACACGCACCCTGGGAAACTTCTCAGGAGGTCACCCATCCCAAAATTGCCCCAAGTCAATCACGCTTAACTTTGGAGTTCTTATGTGATGAGCTACCGAAAAGAAGATGCACCTTCGTGATATGAGGAGTACAAATCAAATCTTTTTTAAGCCTCTTCAACTGTACAGTCCATTACATTGAACAGTCTCGGAATCCCTCTCATTCCCGTGTGGGTCGGTTCATTCATGTTCCCTCCACCTAGAAGCCTGCCAGGAGCCGCTCATTATCCGTGCAACTGATGGCACCGGCGATCACCCCCCGCCCTCTTCGGCCCCGGGCCTCACATTACCACAAGAGTTAGCAATCACATGAGATAAATCCGTCTCAGTCCCTTTCCGATCAGCTTACCTCTGATCAAGAATTGGTTCTGATTCGTCCTCAATTAATACACATTATCACATCAACTCAGATATTCAGGTAACATGTATCTTCAAACAAAACAGTAAAACATACTGCACTATTAACATATACAATGTAATTCAACATTATCATACATCACATGCTAGCAATCACATGCAAGGAAAGAAAACACATTCTACCCCACTCACTAGCTTCTATCTCAGTCTCAAGAACCTACAGTTCTAGATCCTACTGTTCTGGAACCTAATGCTCTGATACCACCTGTTGTGGGGACCCGGACGCTAACTAAAGTTTTTAATCGTTCTTAGAATTAATCAATCAATTATAATAAACAGGGTCTAAATTTTTTAAAAATACAAAGCGGAAACGTTATGTAAATTAATCCGAATTACATATTAAATATAAACATACAAGTGTTGTATGGTCTACAATAATTCAACTAGGTTCAACTACATATCAGTGCTGACTCCTAATTTACTTCTGAGCCCGGATCTCCACGCTATCTAGTCCAGCCTCGTTCTCTTCTTGACCCTGATCCTGTCCCACCTGTTGTCATGCACACATACAAACAAGACAACAGCCGGATAACTCCGGTGAGAATTACATTCCCAGTATAAACCATGTATACATGCAATCATATAAACAATATAAAAGCATATAACAGCCATTCCTAAAATATTCGTAGCATATATCATAATTCGAAACATGAATCAATATCAACAATAATCCTTACTCTAAACATGTACCATAATCAGGAACATAATTCAATATCAAGCAATGAATCACTCTCCGTGATTCTCAGACTCAGACTCGACTCAGTCCTAACCTAGGGATCCCGATCGGAATAAGAACATACACCCACCTACACTCCCGATCGGGGTGGTGGTATGTTCTTATTCACGGACTTTGGCTCTTTCCATATCGAACACCAGTAATAGAAGAAACTCCAATTCTATCCACTCCGATATAGCCAAACGCCCGGTGTCTTGACCTAACCGTCACAGACTTGGCATTTTCACCAATATTCTATCCTGTGACAATATGCAATGTGCCAGTGACGATTCCATCACTATCCGGCACTACTGTCACAAGATTACTCATTTACGACTAGGCGTATCCGCTTATGACTCAATACATAAATCAATAAATCAAAGGTATCAACCTCATACAATTGCAAATATCGATGCAATAAAGTAAAGTATGTGATTTTGGGAAACTCAAGTCAATCGGACTCGAGTTGTGCAATCCCACATCAACATAAATTTATACCTTTGTCTTCGCGGTCTGACGAAGTTGAAGTCCCGAATTCAACTCTGTCCATACCCAATCTGATAATGACAATATTAAACAGGTACAATATCAATATACAATTCAGTTCTGATTAATACTCAAATCATGATATACTTTGATCACTATCAATCGATACAACAGTACAATCTTAATCAATACAAAATCTGATCAATATCAATCTACTGATGTTTCGACGGCATAACAATACAGTCTCGATATCCCTGTCAATCTCAACATCACAGATATAACACCAGAACTCATCATCAGTATCAGTACGACTCATAATTTGAATAACAATACAACTCTGATATTGAATCTTAATCAAATCAACTCTGAAAATCATAACAATTACATAAACAGTCTGTTTTTCAATCTGACTTCAAATATACGATGTCCACTGTATCAGAAACACCATATATGATTCCTATTCAATTCTGACAATATCATAATTTCAAATCATATCTAAACGTAACAAAACTTACCTCCAGTTGTAGCCTGCGTTGATAGGAACACAGTACTGTGTCCGGATTCAAAATCTGACGGACGGATCGAAATATAAGGTGTAAGGATTTTCAAAAGCCTTCCTTGTTCCTTTTCTTTGTTTTCCGTCTGATAATTCTGAGGGATTTATATATATATATATATCCAATTGCATGTAATGATACGTGGCTGATTTTCCATATTTTGCAAGTGGCGCTCGGGCGGTTATTCTTTACCGCTCGGGCGCGAAAGTTTCTGTCGAGATACTCAGCCGATCATCTCCTGGCGCTCGGGCGGTAATATTCTACCGCTCGGGCGCCAAACATTCTGTCCAAACTCATGGTGCATTGGCGCTCGGGCGGTTATTTTCTACCGCTCGGGCGCGAGATGTTCGGTCCAACATCTTGAGATGTTCGGTCCAACCTCTTGGCTTATAATGTAACGAATCCCTGCTTCTTCATTTGAGTTCCTATAACCTCAATTCTGTCAATTAATCAACGTCTGATTGCAGCAATTAAATCTCGGGCATTACACAAAATGACATGCTGAACAAATTTTATCTTTTGAGAAATCAATTTTAGGCAGACCAGTTACAAGATCATGATTACTCAGATGAGCGATGGATTTGAAATTCAAGTGGTTCAACCTTTTATGCTACAACCAGTTTTTAGATGATTTTGAAGCTACAAAACAAACTGGTGCATTAGATTGATTAGTCCAACTTACCTTGTAAGTGTTACCACATCTATTTCCAGTTATGATGATGTCATCAGTTGATTTCTTAACTGTGCATGTGTGTTTATTGAACTGAACTGAAAAATTTTTGTCACATAACTGACTGATGCTAATCAAATTTACTTCAGATTGTCAATGAGTAAGACATCATTAATAATAATACTACCATGGATAAGCTTACCTTTACCCACAGTTCTACCTTTTGAATTGTCTCCAAAAATGATGTTTGGACCAGAGTACTTGATCGGTTGGGGTAGCAAATCAGCATCCACTATCATATGTCGCGAGCATTCACTGTCCCGATACCAAATTGATTTTTATGTCGGTGTACCTATTATGCCTGCAATCACAGATAATGAATAATTTTGGTAGCACATATATTTGGGTCCTAAACTGATTAGTCCTTTGGGAACCCTGACTTAGATCAGTCTGACAGAACTTCCAGTCGTTGTGTTCCAAATGATTTTCTTTGGCTCGTGTGTGTTTGGTGTGTTGTGTGCAGATGAAACAATATGATTTTTAACCGTTTTCAACTGATTTTTCATCCGATATCTCTTCTAAAATGGCTTATAGTTATAATATTCATCCTTAGAGTTCTGATTTTTATAGCTGAACCGTTTAGGTGACCAGCTTCGCTAATCAGTTGGAACTCTTAGGGCTATATCCAATTCCATACCTTTTAGCCTTGTTCTTGTTTTCAATCGGTTGCACAGCAAGTTTACTTGGTTCTGAGAATTCATGCACTATAGTTGATTTCACAAAGTTAATATACTTCCCTTTGTGCTCATTAAACTTTGGCATCGTATCACTTGCAGATGTTTCATCATGACTATTAAAGCCTAAACCAGTTTTATCGGTAACTGATTTTTGTAAACCCTGCATCTCAGTCAGCGTGACTGATGACTTGTTCCAAGCTTGAAACAGATCAGTTTTTCTTGAATTTTCAATTTTTAACTGATGAATCAAAGATTACTTCTCAATCATTTCACCTTTCTGCTTTGAAATCTCCATTTTTAGACTCAACAATACAACTAATTTATCATTTTCAGTTTTGTTGTTTTGGGGATCTGTTTGCTTAGCTTTGGCTTTCTCAAATGAAAGAGCAAGCTTGTGATACTCATTAACCATGTCATGCAATGTGGAAATGAGCTCTTCTCGTGTAAATCAGTTGAACTGAAATCAAATACATGTTCACTGGTTGATTCCAGTTCTGCATCATTGGCCATTAAACACTTTACTTCATCTTCATCACTGGAGCTGCTCTAGATCTCAGATTCTGATTCTTCGCTATCAGTATCTACCCATTTGGATTTACTTTCTTCGGCTATCGGGACTTCATGTTTCTTTTTGAATGATCTTTTATCCTTCTTATCTCTTCTTCTGTACTCAACTGACTTATTTCCTTTTTCAATTGAATGTCGACTGTCCTACTTTGGCTTAGGACAATCAGCGATGAAATGTCCTGTTTTGCCACATTTGTAGCAAAACTTTGGCTCTTCCTTACTCAATTCCTTTGATATTGTCTTTTGAAAGAACATTGATTTCTTCTCATGAATTTTCAAAATTTCTAGACAAATAATTACATGACATCATTACTCAGTTGTTCTGCAGTCTTTTCAGTTGTACCAGTTGGTTCCAGTTTTATGGCACTGAGATCAGTTGTAACCGGTGGTGTCAAAGGTTCTCATTCTCTTGTCTGTAATTTGAATTCATAGGCTTTAAGATCAGCAAATAAGTCGTGTAATTCTGCCTTGTTCAGGTCTTCCGATTCTCTCATAGCCATCGTAAAACATCCACTACTTGTTTTCTTAAAAAGTACTAGAATTCTTTTTCAAAACACTCTCTCTCGGCCGAAATACATAAGTATATACTTAAAATATTTTTTGACACCATTTTAAAAATAAAACAAACAACTATTTTGAAATTCAAAGGAAATAGTTTAAAAACATAAAATCGTCAAATGTTTGCAAACCCTAACTTAGAAATAAAGCTAAAACTAAAAACCTGTCAAAAAACACTCAAAAACATAAATAAAAAGTCGTAAAAATCTTTAACATAAACTTAAAATCATAAGTGCGGAAAAACTAGCGCTGGTTCTCGGGTTATATGCACCTTCAGTCCAGCAAGATCAACCATCAAGACCTCCACTACCATTGTAATGCCCGAGATTTTATTCTGTTAATCTGAGATTATTAATTGATGAATTGATGTGATTATAGAAGGACCACTCTGAGACCAGAATTGGAAATGCTTGAGTTTTGCATATTTGAACTCCACTAGGTATCGCGCACATGCGCGAAGAGGGGCGCGCATATGGGCGAGTAGCAAATGCTGAGGCAGAAGAGCTCGCGCATATGCGCGAGACTAGGTGCGCATATGCGCAAGCATTGGAAATGTAGAAGTGCCGAAACATTAGGTCTCGTGCATATCCGCGCCTCTTCTCGCGCGCGAGCAAGATGTTTGTACATGGCAGAGACAGTAGGTCTCGCGCATATGCGCCGACATGGGACGCGCATATGCACGAGATGGTGAATTCCTTTTATGCGGAGACAGAGAGTCTCGCGCATATGCGTCGGTGAAGGTCGCGCATATGCGCGAGACGTGCAGTACAAAGAATGAGCCACATGTCTTGGTCATGCCATAAAAAGAGGTATAATTCTTCATTCCTTCAGAATTGGCAGCAAAAAACCGAGAAGCTCCTTAGAAAATTCTCAAAACTTCTTCAGAGAGCAAGACTTTGATTGTACAAGATCCGCCTGTCTGATTTCCGATCTGACTTTAGTTTCGTACTCCTCTCGTCAAGAACTTCAAAAGGACGTAGGTTTTATTATGTTCTTGTTTGATTCAAAAGTGATGTTTAAGGAATTATGATATGATTGATATTATCTGTTCCGGAAATTGTGATAATTGTATAATCAAAACCGGATCGAAGAACGGATACCGTATGAAATTGTTATCATTTTCCGGAATTGTTTGATTGAGAATATACAGATTTGGTATTGGAATTGTGTTTATCGATTGATTATGAATTGTAATTTGTGCCTGTTGATATTGTATTGCTGGGTATATCGAGATTGTGCTGTTATGCCGTCGAAACAGAATGAGATTGAGTTCTGATCATATCCAGTATTGCTTTGAATAGAATTGTGATATTGTATATTTCAAATGTCATTGCCAGATTTAGTATTGACAGCTTCGAATTCAAGACTTTGACTTCGTCAGGTCGACAAAAGAAAGGTATAAATCAATGTTAAATCAGGAAGATACGACTCGAGTCAGAGATAGCTTGAGTTTCCCAAAACCACATACTTTGTTGTAATTGCTTTGATGTTTGCAATTCATGAGATTGATATGCTTAGTCTATTGATTTATAGCAAATCATGAGTTTGAGTCTTTGGCAGATCTGCCAAGTCACTGGACATTTAGTTTATATCGATGTTGCTTAGCAGTAGATCGTCTCCTATTGTAGAGATTCGATATAGAAGGCCAGAGTCTGGGAATAAGAATGTACAACCATCTAGCTGGGAAGAGTAGTTGGAGACTGTTGCGTTCTTATTCGAACCGGGATCCCTAGATAAGAGTCGAGTCATAAATTGAGAGTCAAAGATTTCGATTTACAGTTTTATATCGATTCATGTTTTTCAGATTATGATACATGCTATTGATGATTGTTCTATGCTTTTATATATGTTTATATGAAATGCATGTATACGTTGTTTATACTGAGAATATATTTCTCACCGGAGTTATCCGGCTGTTGTTGTGTTTGTATGTGTGCAAGACAACATGTGGGACAGGATCAGGGTCGAGAAAAGGATGAGAGATTGAGTTAGAGTGGAGATTCGGACCAAGAAATAGAGTGGACATTCATCACTTGATATGTAGTCGATGAACAGTAGTTGTTATGATTTTCTTTTGTACAAGACTTGTACTTTGATCTGGTTGTAGATATCAAACTTGATCTTGTATTTGAATGAGATGTGACCTAATTTGTTGTAGAACTTTGTATATTTGTTTATAAGGTATTCAATATTTAAAAAAAAAATTTGATGACCCAGTTATTTAATTGATCCATTAAATCCTAGTGATGATTAAGAAGATGAGTTAGCGTCCGGGTCCCCACAACCATCAACATCATACACACCTGCATCAATCACACCTAGTGAGTCTAAAGACTCAGCAAACCATAATCTTGATAACTAGTATTACATATACAATCACATGCAACAGTGAAAATACTTTTACTCAACATAATGTTTCATAATCATGCATAAACTTAAATATTTTACATATCATCATAAACATATTCATATTTATTATATACGTAAATGTATTCCTTTTCGTTAAATTCAGATCGTTAATTGTGACTTTCGTATTAGGGGTTCAATGGATTCATCTACATGTAACCACAGTACTTGGCGGCGGGAACATCAGCGACAATCTCATCCGTCAACTGAGCCTTGGCCTTAGGTATTAGCATATCATCGTATTCATATTTCCATCACTTTATAAAATTCATGCATATAATATTCATTTTTCTTTTAAACCAAGCATGCATCACATCTTTTAGCGTTAACGTTTCATCATCAAATTCCATAAACGTTTAAAATAATCATTTTAACATATAAAACAGCATTCAGAGCACTGTCATGACGTTTACTATTTTCTAGGTGTAAAATGACCGTTTTACTCCTAGACGTATAATTTCTCGATGTTGATTTTTTCTTGCTTTCATTGACTATAGACCATCCAAAATAATTATTTAAGCTTAAATTAAATTTCTCATATTTTTATTTAGCTTAAATTCTAGGCTTTCTATTTTTCTTTAATTATTAATTCGCGGAGCGTTTAATTCTCGAATTAATTCGAACTTTAATATAATATTTCTAAATTTTAAACATAGACTTTTTATATTTAATTAGCCCTCGTGAACCATGATACAGCCCCCGTTGAACCACGGCTCAACCCTTAACCGTTTAAACCCTAATTTCGAACCATGAACCCAACACCTATGAGCAAACTTTCGGTTTTATCGAGCCAAGCCCAAGCCACCTTTATCCAACCCCCGACCAGACCTTCTAGGAACCCTACTGAACCCCTAGGACCCAGCCATAAACCGCGCATAAGCTCCCTGCACCAACAAGTGATGCGGCCGAGAAACCTTGCTAGCCTAGGACTCTTTGCAACCCAACCAAGACCCTCGCCCTCGAGCCAATACCAAGCCCAGCCCCTCTTGACCCCACTCGGACCCTAACCGGCCTATCCTGGACCCATGACCCCAGCCGCAAACCTCCCCACGTTGCTGCACTCTCTCGGGTAGCTTGGGGAAGAGTCCTTGTTCGCTTGGACTCTTCCCTAGCTGACTAGCTCGAGTCCTAGCTTGGCTAGGACTCCCCTACTGACCCAACCACGTCCTAGCCCAGCTCTAGCCGAGCCAAAGCCAAGCCATGCATGGTTGTTCCCCTTAACCCGAGACCTTGACAATAAAACGTATTATTTCGGTTCAAATTTATTAAAACTTCGTGTGTAGCTTATCACGTGCATCCTAGGACTCTTTTCTCGTGTAAAAACGTGGCCCTTTGATCCTATAACATGGCAGCTCCTTCATGTAAACATATATCATGTTTTTGGAACAAAAATAAAACTTTAAAACACATGTTTTGCATAAAAACGAAATAAATAGAAAGGGATACTTGTTTTTCAAGAAAATCATAATCAAATACATATTAGGGTGTGATAGATGAGAAAAGGAAGAATTATGGCATGCCTTTGCGTATATAACGCACGAAAATACGTTGCGATGCGAAGAACAGCGACGAACGACCTTGGCTGAATTTTCCTTGCTATATTTCGATGCTTCTCCTTGCAATATCTCATGTGTTCCGTGTGTTGTTTGAGGTGAAAAGGAGTCTTGTGAAAATTGAGGTGAGGGGCGTGTATATTAAATAGAAAAGGGTACGGTTTTGGGCTTTATTATTTGGTAAATAATAAGTGTGCAATCTTGGGTCCATTAGAAATCCATACTAGGTCCAATAAGTCCAGTAGTGAATTTAAAAATTATTTCGTTTAGGAAAGTTCGTGAAATTATTAGCCAAGTTGTCACGAAGTTCGTATTTTTGCTGAAAATCAAATACCGATAAAAATTACGTTTCGTCGTATAAAATCACCTCAAAACTCCTTATTTTCAAAAATAATAAAAAGCATCAACCTTATTTTAAATAATTAAAAACAATTATCTAATATAAATATTTTCCATTTTTCAGTCATCGCTCTCCGTTCATCGATCGCAACTCGAATAACTTTTAAAAATACATTTTACTACATTCAAGTAGAAAACTTGTAAGGCCCGAGAATTTTATCCTATTAATCTGAAATGATTTGGGGATAATTGATATGATTATAGACGGAAAGGATCGGACCGGGAAAGACGAGATAATGCATGAAAATGTGCGAGGAACAGTAGCCCTCGCGCATATGCAAGGCACAGATGCGCGCATATGCGCGACATGGGCAGAGGACCTCGCGCATATGCGCGAAGTGAGTCGCGCATATGCCCGAGCTGCGCGAGCTCGCGCATATGCGCGAGCAGGTGTATTCAGGAATGCCGAGTCCAGAGAGTTGGGCGCATATGCGCGGAAAGGTGTCGCGCATATGCGCCAGCAGTTGGGAAGACACGCGCCGAGACTTAAGGTCTCGCGCATATGCGTCGGTTGATGTCGCGCATATGCGCGAGACGTGTTGCGTGAAGGATGTGCCATTTGCCTTGATGCATGCACGAGATATATATATATAACATTCCTCTTCAAAAATGAGGAGAAAGGAGAAAGAGGCCGAAGAACTCCGAAAAATCCTTACGCCTTTATATTTCAATCCGTCCGTTAGATTTTGAATCCGACTTCGGTATTGAGTTCCTATCGACGTAGGCTACAACTGAACGTATGTTTTGCTACGTTTTGATATGATTTGAAATTATGGTATTGTCAGAATCTGATATGATTCATATATGATGTTCTTGTCATGTTAAACATCGTATAATCGAAACCGGACTGAGGAACAGATACCATATGAAATTGTTATGATTTTTAGAGTAAAGTTGAGTAAGAATTGATATCAAGATTGAGTGATTATCGAGTATAAGATGTTAGAATTGATATCTGACTGATATGGTATGGCTGGATATATTGAGATTATGATGCTATGCCGTTGAACCAGAATTTGATTGAATTCTGATTATATCCAGTATTGATTGAGTGGTGTATTGATACCGTACCCTCGATATTGTTATTGTCAGATTGAGTATTGACAGGCTTTGAGTTCGAGACTTCGACAGAGTCAGAGTATCAGAAAGAAAGGTATAAATTAATGTTGAGTTGGGATTGCACAACTCGAGTGAGGTTTGACTCGAGTTTCCCTAAATCACATACTTAGTTTATTACATTGATATTTGTAATTGATGAGATTGATGTTTGTAGTCTATTGATTTATAGCCACTGCATGTATTGACTACTGATTCGCTAGTCCTCGGCTGATTCGCCTAGTTACTGTATGTATGCATGTATTGACTGCTGATTCGCTAGTCATTGGCTGATTCGCCTAGTCACCGGCTGATTCGTTTGGTTATTGGCTGATTCGTTTAGTTATCGACTGATTCGTCTAAACTTTGGCTGATTCGCTTAATTACTGGCTGATTCGCCTAGTCATTAGCTGATTCGCTTAATTCTTGACTGATTCGTCAATTCTGCGGCTGTTTCGCCCAGACACTGGATATATGAATTATATCGATGCCGTTTAGGGTTGATTTATTCCTATTGACTGAGATTCGATATAATTATCAATATCCAGACATTGGGATCCCTAGGTTAGAGTTGAGTCGAGTCTGAGACGACGCGTTGTTTGAGTCGAGTCTGTGATAACTAGTTGATTTACAGTTTTATATCATTCATGTTTGTTGATTTGCTACATGTTAATGATAACTGTTATATGCTTTTGTATATGTTTCTATATGATTGCATGTTTACATTGTTTATACTGGGATTTATTCTCACCGGAGTTATCCGGCTGTTGTCTTGTTTTGTATGTGTGCATGACAACAGGTAGGACAGGTTCAGGGTTGAGAAGATGAAGAGAGATCGTGATTAGAGTGGAGGCTCCGGACTTGGATTAGAGATAGGGTTGGACACTTGATATTAGCTGTTAAACCTTAGTTGAATAAATGTATGTAGTACAGGACTTGTACTTTTATACTGAGATGTATATATGTTTTATTTCTTTAATGCCCGAGAATTTGATTACCGTAATCGGAAATGATTTGGGTATATTTACCGTAATCTGAGATGATTTCTTGATTAATTGAAGTGATTATACACGGAACGGAGTGGACCGGGAAAGACGAGAACAGACGCGAAACACATGTGCGAGGGTGTGCCTTCGCGCACATGCGCGGCGTGTAAGCGCGCACATGCGCGGAATGTCCAGAACCTTGGGATGGGCGCGCATATGCGCGAGTGGGTGTGTGCACGAGACAGTAAGTCTCGCGCATATGCGCGACGATGGGGCCCGCATATGCGCGAGCACTCCAGTAGCAATTTCCGGATAAAGCTTCTGACGCATATGCGCGGGCCTTGGGCGCGCATATGCGCGCGGCATGCAAAAGGAAAGAGTGACATGTGGGGTGATCGTGTAGTACGAGATGTATATAGATATATATATACACAATTCATTATCCTGTAGCAAATGAAGAAATCGAGGAAACTTTGGGAAAATTGATTCCTGACTTTAGAATTCGATTTATGCAAAATCCGTCCGTTCGATTTTGAATCCGACTTCAGTACCGAGTTCCTAACGACGAAAGCTACAACTGGACGTAAGTTTTGTTACGTTAAGACATGATTTGAAATTATGACATTGTCAGAATTGAATATGAATCAGATATAGTGTTTCTGCTACAGTAGACATTGTATAATTGAAGTCAGATTAAAGAATGGACTGTTTATACAATTGTTATGATTTTCGAAAGATATTGATTGAGATTTGATATCAGAGTTGTGTTATTACTGATCTCAAGTGTACCGATATTACGATTATGAATTGTATTGATACCAGTTGTGAATTCTGGTAGTATCTCTGTGATGTTGAGATTGACGGGGTTATCGAAACTGTATCGTTATGCCGTCGAAACATCAGTTGATTTAGATTGATCAGATTCAGTAATGATTTCGATTGTATCGTGATATCGTTGATATGAATTAGATTGTGCCTTGTTCCGATATGGATCAGATTATGTATTGATTTGAGTATTGATCAGAACAAGTCTTGAATTGATTTATATACTGATATTGTATTATGCGATTGTCATTGCCAGACTGGGTATGGACAGATTTGAATACGAGACTTCGTCTTCATCAGATCGTGAAGAGAAAGGTATAAATAAATGTTGATTCGGGATTGCACAACTCGAGTTAGGTTTGACTTGAGTTTCCCAAAATCACATACTTTACTTTATTGCATTGATATTTGCAGATTATCAGATTGATATGTGTAGTCTATTGAATTATAGCAGAGCTAGAGTTTGAGTCTAGGGCAGACCAGCCTAGCTAGGGCAGAACCGCCGAGTCTTTGTCAGAACCGCGTAGACTCTAGACTTACGTTGTATCGATGAGCTTAGATCTAGATCGACGTCTATTGTAGACATTCGATACAGCATACCAAAGTCTAAATTAGATCGGGATCCCTAGATTAGAATGAGAGATGAGTTGAGTCTTAGATATCGAGACTAGAACTTGATTTACAGATCCGTATTGATTTATGGTTCGTAGATTACGATTCATGTTTTAGTTACAGACTGGTATTGATACATGTTGTTTGATTATGCTACATGTGATAAGATATAATTCATGCTTTTATGTTAATTCAGTTAACTGCATGTATACATTATTTATATTGGGATTTATTCTCACCGGAGTTATCCGGCTGTTGTCTTGTTTTGTATGTGTGCATGACAACAGGTGAGACAGGATCAGGGTCAAGAGGATGATGAGAGATCGAGATTAGAGTGGTGATTCCGGACTTGGATGTAGACTTGGTTTAATACTAGAAATTAGTAGTTGAACCTTAGACTGGTTTGAATAATTGCTGTACATTATTGTACTTTTATACTGAGATGTATAATAGTTAAATTCCATTACGTTCCGCACTTATGTTTAAAAAGAAAAATTTTTAGACCCTATTTATCTGAATTGATAATTAAATCCCAAAGATGATTAAGATGATGATTAGCGTCCGGGTCCCCACAATTTCACTACGTTCCGCATTTTAAAAAAAATTTAGACCCTATTTTATAATTGATTAATTAGTCCCAATTATGATTAAGAACAAGATTAGCGTCCGGGTCCCCACAAAACTACTTTAAAATCATACAAACATAATCAATTTAGCAATTAAAATCATTTAATTAACTATTTTCTATTTTCCCTAGATTTGCATGCAGTTGGATTACGTCGTCTTAATTTTGGACCTTACACATCGTCTTAACATCCCATTCTTTGGGAAGATCTCGAACAACCTTCAACGTAATTTCTTTATTTGAATACACTTTCGCAAGTGCATTCAGTTCATTGATGATACTGCTGATTCGTTCATCATATTCATTCATTGACTCTCCAGTTTTCATCTTGATGTTATCAAATTTTTGTACAGCGACTGAGAGTTTGTTATCTTTTGTTTGCTCATTCCCTTCGCATAGCTGAATCAATTTTCCCAAATTTCTTTGGCTGTTCTGCACATCTTGATCTTACTAAATGTGATCTTGTCCAATGTTTTGTACAGAATATCTTTTGCTACATTGTCCAAGTTGGCTTTCCTCTTGTCTTCAGCTATCCATTCTTCTCGTGGTTTTTCGATGCGATGGGGTGCTCCATCAGTTATGGCAATGGCTGTATTTTCTTTCAATATTTTCATTGGTCTGTCAGTTATGACGTACCACATATTATCATCTTGTGCAGCTAAATGAGCCTGCATTCTGATCTTCCAATCATCGAATTCTTCTCTTGAGAACATGGGGATTTTATTGAAAGACAACATGGTGATCAGATGTATAGATAGAAAGTATTTAGAAACAAGATTGACACAATTCTAATACCATTTGTTAGGATCGATTGGACGGGTGAAAGTGTTTGGGGGGGGGGGGGGGGGGATTTGAATAAACACTTCAAGATTTTCAAGTCTTTTTCGATGGGGTGAATTAGTTTAGTAATAAGCTGAATTCGAGAATCTTGTTGTCAATTTCAATCGGTTAACTAATATAGTGCGGAAATAAACTGACTAACAGATGGAATACTCAAGTAACAATGAACACCAAGATTTTGTGGATGTTTGGAGATTTCAATGCTCCTACATCACCCCTTCAATCACAAAGATAAGATTTCACTAAAAAAACTTTGATTAGTTACAAAAATTGTAATAACCTACTTTTGTTTGGTCTTAAACATTGCCAATAATACAACTGATATTCTTATCTTAGCACAACTGATATTAAAAGATCTGATATAACAAAGATATGTGCTAATGCTTTTGCTCCAAAGATAGTCGTAAAGGCTATGAATATATCTGTGAAGTATGAGCTATTTCGTAACTGATTTACTCAGAATGATTTTGCTTGCTTGTTCAAAATTTCACTCCGAATAAAATGTGCAAGAGGCTTTTTCTCAGCTGATCTCCACGGCTATTTATAGGCTTTGTTTTAACAATAATTATGAATGTGTTTAAATGGCTTATATCCGTTGATTTGTCTGCTCTGAACTTGTCAACATTCTTACGAAAATAGTACACTGTTGCATTCTGATATGCGGCGTTCCCACTACTAGTTTCAGTATGCTTTTGTACAATATGTCGGTTGTTGCAAACGCTCTTAACTGATGATGTGTCAAACTGACTACTAGTTGATAATATAGCCGATCATTTGAGCTGACTATATAATTGATCAGTCTTAACTGATAGTTCAGTTAATTATACAGATTTAGTTAGCTAAGATCAGTTCGATTGCCTTCGATATTTTAGTGCATTAATTACCAGTTCAGGCAATTTCAGTTCGAATAAGTTCAGTTGAACCAATCAGTTATGCAATATGTAATTGCTTAATTTGTCAAACTCCAAAATTCTAATCCCAACAAAATTGAAGAAGGAAAGACATAGGAAGCATTGTAACGTCCCGAAAATTTGAAGGTCCACATGTATCACATGCATACAATTTATTAAATTTCTTTTTTATTTTTATTAAATTGTTTTAATTTATTAAATGCATGTTTATTCCATGAATTTGTGTTTAATCCATGAAATTTTAAAAGTTCATGCATTAGGGCTTCTAGATGCATTTAGCACTCGAACGAAGAACGGAGACCGGAGAAATTTCAGGAAAGCTATTTTAATTGCATGATTTATTTTTATTAATTAATATAAGGTGTTTTTAAGTGTATTCTTCGAAAATAGGATTTTATTGAGTATTTTTACCGACGGGATTTTATTTTTTACGGTACGTGAATTCTATCGAATCGGGAGACTTTTTGAGAGTTCGACTACTATTTTCAAAAACTTTCCAACACGAAATATTTTTCGGGAGTGCGTTTGGATTTAATGGGCCTAATTTTAAGCTTAGTGGGCTTACTTATCTTTTTAAACCTTTATTAAACAAATTAGAACCCATTAAACATGTGATTATTATTTAATTAGCACTAACCCACCCCTTCACCTAAGCCAAATCCCCTCCCCAACAGCCAACACCCCCATTCAGATTTCAGTACCCTCGGTTTCAGAGAAAAACACCAGCTGAAGGAACGATTTTTGGCTTGTTCTTGCAAAGAAACTCCCTCCGGCTTCCACCTCGACTCCCTCGTGTTTGTGCATCATTTCAGGCACGCTTTGCAACAATTTTTTCTTCATCATACCCCTGTTATGTACTGATGATGTTGTTCATGCATAAAATGTTTTGATCTAAGAATTTACATGTAAGATCTTTTCGGTTTTTTTTATGTGTGTCTCGTTTCTATGAGTGTGGCTCACGTCTTTCTGAATTTGGAGCAAGGGCTGCGATCCTTGTGTGTTTAGAGGCTGCTGGTGGTGTCAAGGTGCTGGCTTGGGGTTTAGTTTGGTTGTTCGATACTGTAAGGGAAGGGCCTAGTCGAGGGTTCTTTGAAGGGGGCTCGGTTTGTGAGTTGTTAGCGTGCAAGGGGTTGTTTGGCTGTGCAAGGACCCAGCCAAGCCTTAGACCAGACCCTGGTGGGTCTGATACAAGGCTTGGAAGGGCTCGGCACACGCTGGGACCAATTGGGCGAGTAGATCGCATGCGTGTAGGGAGGAGCTGGCGTGGGAGAGACTTTGGGTTCTTCTGTTCGGGTTCGACGGGTAAACTGCATGGGGTAAGTGGCGTGGGTTCAGCAGATTCTTTAGGGTCTGGGCTAGGTCTTAGAGGGCTTGGATCAGGGCTGGTGCCGTTGGTTAAACATCTGCTTATTCGTTTTCTTAAAAAGTGCTAGAGAATATTTTTTTCTTACATATATATAAATACCTTGAAAATACCTTGTACGATTTTAAAAATAATCAATCAACTAGCATTCAAAATCAAAAGGAAAATATTTTAAATCATAAAATCGTCAAACGTTTTACCAAATCTAAAAGCATTACTAGAAAAGTGTAGCCCATACTAAACCTCTCAAAATCTCTCAAAAAGCATAAATAAAAGTCTTAAAATATCTTTAACATAACTTAAAATCATAAATCATAAACTAGTGCGGAAAACTAGCGTGGGTCCTCGGGTTATGTTCACCTTCAGTCCAGTCAGATCAACCATCAAGACCTCCATTAACATTATTATCATAATCACCTGCATCAATCACACATAGTGAGTCTAAAAACTCAACACACCATAATCTTGATAACAAGTAATACATATACTGATCACATACAACAGTGAAAATACTTGTACTTAAAATATCGTTTTCATGAAGATGCATAAACTTTAAGCATAACATTTTCGTAAACATTTTCATGATGCATAAAAATTAAACATTTTCATATAAACATAAACATATTCATATTCGTATCCATATCCATATCAACATATTCATATCATCATATTCATATTCATATTCATATTCGTATTCGTGTTTGTTGAATTCAGATCGTGATTGTGACTCGTATTCTTAAACGTATTGGGTGATTGATCCATATACATAAAACCATAGTACTGGGCGGAAGAGATATCAGCAACACTCTCACCGGTCAACTGAGTCCATGGCCAACGTATTAACATATCAACGTATACGTATCACGTATTCGTATTCATATTCGTATCAATGGAAACACGATCGTCGGGCTCCCACTGAGACCGTAACCCTCATGATATCTCCAACATATTTAGTCACAATCCCTTCACGTCTTTCAACATTTCTTATTTCCATCACTTAATAAAAACATGCATATAATATCGTTTTTCTTTTAAACCAAGCATGCAACATATCTTTTAAATGTTAATGTTAAATCATAAAAATCCATAACCATTTAAAAATCATAATTTAACATATAAAAATCATAAACATCCATAAACATTTTAAAATAAACAATTTAACAGACTAAAAATCCGTAAACATTTAAAATAAACGTTTTAACATATAAAAATCATAAAAATCCATAAAAATTTTAAAATCAACATCATAAAAATTCGTAAACATTTGAATTAATCATATTAGCACATAAAATAGCATTCAGGGCACTGCCATGATGTTTACTAATTTCTAGGTATAAAATAACAGTTTTATCCCTGGACGTAAAATTTCACGTTTTTGACATTTTCTTAATTTAATTGACTCTAACATGTCCCAAATATTTATTTAAGCTTACAAGAATTTTCTCATATTTTTATTTAGCTTAAATCGATGAATTTTAAATTAATCTTTAAATAAGACATAATAACGTGTTTTAATCCCGACTTAAACCAAACCTTAATATAAAATTCTCAAATTAAAAACTTAGAATTTTAATAATTATTTAATCTAAAATATAATTTTTCATAATTTTATTAAGCTTAAAACAAGGCGTTTCAATTAACTCGCTAATTAGCGTTTCGTGCGGCGATTAAATCCCGAATAAATCCAAAACTCATTATTTTTACCCCAAATTTTAAACAAAACATTTTTAAGTTTTATTCTACCCTTCCAAGTCATGAGACACTCCCGTGGACCCATGGATTCAAATTTAATTCTTAAATTTTTGTTTTTGACACCTTATCGAACACACCGAGCCATCGCCTAATTTACTTGAGCCACGCCCAAGCCACCTCAAGCCAAACCAGAGCCAACACACCTAGGAACCCTACTGACCAAGCCCAGCCCTGGCCCGCTCAAAAACCTCCTGGAACTCGACCCAAATCTGTGCGTGTGTGTGGGTGAGACTTCTTGCACTTCTAGGACTCCTAACCCAACTAGGACCCTTGCCAACACCGAGCCCACCTGACCCTAACCTTCCCTGGACCACGTCCATAATCGACCCAGACCAGCCCAAGCCCTACACCCAACAGCGAAGCTCCTAAATTCAGAAGCATCAACCCACACGCACAAGCTGCCTCCCTCACGTTTTTGTTTGGCTCGAGCCATGTCAGGCCACCCTGCACCAAATCTTGACCAACCCCTCTAGAGACCCTCCTGGACCCTCAGAACCTATTGGACCTGATCCCAAGCTTAGAACCGAAGCTCCAATATCAGCTGCATGGCACAGCCGAGAAACCCACTTGAACATGGACTCTTGCTTCTGATGCTAGGACCAAGCCAACCACACCAGACCTTGAACCAGCTCCTTGTGCCCCTTCTTAGGACCCTAATGACCTAACCTGGCCCAGCCCCAAAGCCCCTGACCCAGCCACAAACCCTGCACAATTGCTGAAACCTGCGTAGCCCCTTTGCTATCTCTCTCGGACTCCACCCCAGCCCATGGTCTCGAGTCCTAGCGTGGCTAGGACTCTTCCCTTGACCCCTCAGGGACCACCCTAGCCAAGCTCTGGTCCAGCCTCAGCCAAGCCAAGCCACAAACCACCCATCAACCGAGCCCCTTGAAGACACATATACGTGAATTGATTTCCAGCTTAACGTTTCTGTTTTTGTGCAGCGTTTTGTTGCTTTTATGTGCGATTCTATACCTTTAAACTTGTGGAAAAACATGCTTATTCATATCCTACTTCATGGCAGCCCCTTAAACATCATATAAACATGATTTTGAATCAACAACCAAGAGTTACACACATGCATATGAATTGTTGCGAAAATTATAATTTGAGTGCCTTGTTTCCTTTCAAAACATGTCCAAATAAATATTATGATGTGATAGATGATTAAAGAAAGAATATGGCGTGCCTTTGCGTGTTTAATGCACGAATAAACGTCGACGAATCGAAGAACGATGGCACGAAGAACGATGGCTTGAATTTCCATGAAGAACCTTCATGCTTTTTCCCCTTGAATTTGAACACTTTCTCATCAAAACATTATGTGTGTGGCGTGTAATTTGTTGCAAGGGAAAGTTTGATTTGTTGTGGCAAAGTGGGGCGTGAGTTTTAACAATTGGGGTGGGGTTAATTGCATATTATATAGTTAATTTATCCACTAACAAGGCTTCCATTAATCAACTTAATTAAGCTCATTTAGCCTATTAGTGTTTAATTAAAATATTTAAAATAATTTGGCTTAATAAAGTATTTGAATTTATTATCCGGGTTGCCAAAACGTTCGTATTTTTGTTGAAAAACCAACACCGATAACATTTACGTCCCGGCGTATAAAATAACCTCAAAACCCCTTATTTTCAAAAATAAGAAAAAGCATCACCCATATTTTAAATAATCATAAACAATTATTTAATAAAACATTTTCTATTTTTCAGCCATCGGTATCCGTTCCTCGATCGCAACTCGAATAACCTTTAAAAATACATTTTAATGCAACCACGTAGAAAAATATAATTTAAACAAGTCAATATGAACAACATAATTAATTAATGCAATTAAAACAATTAATTGAAATACATAAAGAATTTAATAATTGCATTCATGTGGTTCGCATGGACCTTCAAATTTTCGGGACGTTACAGTCGGGGTAGGCTAGGACATGAGTGTTTGGGAAGGTGACGGTAGTAGGTTGCAAATAAGGAAGGGCCGAGTGGTTTTGTAATTTTCTGGAATTCAACCGTGAGTCTAGGGGCCGGAGAATTGAGGGGTTTCAGAAACATTATAGTGTTCTTAAGTCATGGTTAAAAGTTGAGAAAAATTTTGTTGTGTTTCGAGTCGATTCGTATTAAAACCGGGACCGCGATCCAAGTTTTAAAATGAATCGATTAAGTTTGAGTTTGGGTTCAGGTTTACATCTAGGAATGCTTTTAAAAATGTTTTGGGGCATTTTAAGGAGTTTGGTAAACTTCGGGTCAATTTTAGAGATCCAGGGTTAAAACGAAAATTTTTGGATTTCAGGGGCAAAATGATCATTTTGCACCAGGGGTGAGATTTTGGTCCTGGCAGCGCCCTAATCACAAAATTTTGATATTTTAAATGTTTATGCATCATCTTTACGATTTTTAATCAATTATGATAAATACGGTGCATGCTTGATTTAAAGGAAAAGTTACGTATATGCATGTTTTTATTTAAGTGATGAATATGATGACACGTTTTGAAGGAAGCGATTTAGTTGTGACTAACACGATGAAACGATGACATGTAATGTAACGTACCGTAATTTTAAACTATTTAAAATTTGCGGAGAAATTAAAAATTTTCTTAAATAAGAAGTGAACCTTCAAAATTCGATAAAATAAATTTTCATCTCAACACCAGTTGTAAAAAAAGATCTCAAAGTAAAGTTTGCCAAAAGTATTTGCTTAAAATCTCAAAACCAGTAACATAAATCAGAGTACTTTTAAATATTTCATAAAAATTAAAACTTGGCGGTCCTCGGGTTTAGCCTCCCGCCCAGTCCAAGCCAGCTCACTGGTCCTCACCTCTCGTCTCCTCAAATGCATCCTCACCTGCATCGATCAAGTCTAGTGAGTCTAAAGACTCAACACGTATAAACTGGAAGTAGCAAGTAATACGTAATAAATCACATGCACCTTTAAAATAGAATATACATACTTGAACTTGAACTTGCATAAATAAACTTTAACATACGTACATACATACATAGACGTGCCATCAAAATAAAACTTTTCTTAAACATGCTTGCATACTTGAACATACATAACTTCATCATTTTACGTAGAGGCATGTTTTAAAGCAACTGACCCATACATAATATGCCTGATCAGACTAAACCACAGTACATAGCTAACAGGGAAAATCCATTGCCACATACATGAGATCCCCGTCCATGCTTTAACGGGTGGATTGGTCCCTGGTCATGCTTTACCGTTTTCCAATCCTGATCTAAACCCATTCACGCTTTAACGGGGTGGAGAGGTCCTCGGCCACGTTCACCGACTTCCAAACCCATTCATAAATTGGTCACAAGACATTTAGCATAACTCAAAAACTTAAAAGTGTTTTCTTTGCACGTCGAACATACTTACTTGGCGTTGAGGGATTCGTTGGATCTCGCTTGGGGCCGCTGCTGCACAAACTAACATGAGTTTCAATACTTACTTATCTTGCATAGCTTAGACGTATAGTCATGCTCACACCCAAAAATGACAAATTTCCTTATGACATTCTAAATCTCTCGGGACTCGACCTCATTTAATCGTCGTACTAAACCATGACATATAGAACCCTAAAACAAATCTCAAAGGGAAACCTAAACTATTCCCAAACAGGAGGTACATGGACCTCGTGCCGAGGTTCGGCTCCGGGTCCGTGTAGGTACTGTAAAATGCGTGTGAAGAAAAGGGAAGGCACAGACCCCGTGTAAGGGTCCGTGTAGACGTCCGTGTAGCCTCGGATAAAAATCAACCTACGGAAATTCTTATGATGTGCTTATTTCTCCCAACTCAACTGAATGGACTATGAATCGATACCTCAAGACTCATCCTAGGATGTTATTACCTTGTTCCAAACCATACAACAACGACGTCCAACCCACGACACAATGCAACTCAAAAACACGGAAATTGACACCAAATTGTTTCCTACGCCTTCTAATAAATTCGAGTGCCTATCGACACTAACCGGCATACCAAATACCAACCCAACATCATACTAAACATACCTAAATGCAGCAACGATCACCCATCGATCCCCAACGAAGCCTGCAACAATAAAACTTCAAGAACACATCAATAAAATAATTTTCAGAAAACGCAGTTGAGCAGTCCCACAAAAACGATCATAACTCACTCATTGCTTATCCAAATATTCTGAATTTACTGTAAAATCGAAGGTATCAAAACATTCTACATTTTATATGTGAAAGTTTTCCCCAAAATCTCGATCGAAAAATCGCAGTATTTAAAATATCAGTAAAAACGAGATTTGAGATCCCAAATATGGTTTCAAAAGTGATCCAAATATGATTGCTCAAACTTCTACACGTCACACACGTATTTTCTCGCATAAAAACATCGCAACACATAATATGAATTGATCGACGCAGGAAAAAAACAGAATATACGTGCCTTTTGATAATTGAAAATACCGAAACGACGATACCGACGCTAGGAGGATGCGAGAGACGATCCGGGATGAACCCGGCGCTAAATCCCTTGAAGAAAACTCTCGAAAATGTGCTGGAAAAAAGAAGGGGAGGGGCAGCTGCTCTCTCTTGGGAAAGAACCCTATGTTTTTTTTTTCTTCTCTCAAAATAATAAATTTTTGAATGAAATATGTGTGTGTGTGTTGTGTCGTGTAAGTGTGTGTGAAAATAGGTGTGTGCATGTGTTTATGTAGTAAATTAAGGAAATAAATTGCTTAATTAGTAATCAGCAATTAATTTAATATACTAACTCTCCCCTAATTATAATAAAATCTCTAAATTTAAAATAACTTGCACAAGTGTCAAACTTTTAAATGTTAAAAGATCATAAAATACTACATAAATAATTTGAGTTTTAAAAATGATAAAGCCAAATAAATTATTTGAAATGTCTCATCCTTAACTTAAATAAAACTACGTTTAAAATTGCAAAACTCGTCGCCGGTCTCTTCTCCTCGATCCCATATCGGATGATCGCCTGAAACATGAAACTCGAAAAAACATTTAACGTGCATCACATAAACATAATTAATTTAAAATAATGCATTTAAATAAATCATGCAAAGCTAAAAATCATTTTAAATTAAAATAAATGATTTAACCATTTAAATAAATGCATGGGTTTTACGTGTATTGATTTTGGGCTCTACAGTCCCTCCCCCACTTATATAAATTTTGTCCTCGAAATTAAATCTTACCAAATAACTCTGGGTAGCGGATTCTCATATCTGCCTCGGTCTCCCAAGTGGCTTCCTCCACTGCTTGATTCAGCCACTGGACTTTGACTAACTTGGTCCCCATGGCTGCATGCAAACTCTTCCAAAAGGACGATGTAAACCTCGGGTCCCTGTCGGACACAATAGAAACTAGGATTCCGTGCAAAGGAACTATCTCCCTGATATAGAGCTCCGCATACTGCGACATGGAGAAAGTCATCTTTACTGGCAAGAAATGTGCCGACTTAGTGAGTCGATCCACTATAACCCAAATGGCATTGGATCCCCTGATTGACCTCGGCAATCCAACAACGAAATCCATGGTGATGTTCTCGTATTTCCACTCGGGGATAGGGAGTTGGCTTAAGCATTTCTGCTGGCCTCTGAAGCTCTGCCTTCACCTGCTGACAAGTTAGACATTCAGACACAAAATGACGGATGTCTCTCTTCATACCTGGCCACCAGTACAAAATCTGTAAATCCTTGAACATCTTGGTACCTTCTGGATGAATGGAATACGGAGATGCATGTGCCTCTGTCAGAATATCCTCTCTGATCGAATCAACACTAGGCACCCACATTCTATCTCTGTATCTCACAATGCCATCAGACACTGTGTAGAGTACACTGCCTTTGGCCTCATCCTTCAGTCTCCATTTCTGTAATTGTTCATCTGAAGACTGACCTGCACGGATCGGTCTAGTAAGGAAGACTGAACTGTCAGATTAGATAGCTTAGGAGCTCTGCCCTTAAGATAAACCTCTAGCCCAAATCTCTGAATCTCTGACTGAAGAGATCTCTGTGCTGACAATTGTGCTACGACTGCAACTTTTCTGCTCAAAGTATCTGCCGCCACATTAGCTTTCCTCGGATGGCAGCTGATTTCACAATCGTAGTCTTTCACTCACTCTAACCATCATCGTTGTCTCATGTTCAGCTCTTTCTGCGTTAAGAAATACTTGAGACTCTTGTGATCGGTAAATATCTGGCATTTCTCGCCGTACAAGTAGTGGTCTCAAAATTTTCAAGGCAAAGACAATGGCGGCTAACTGAAGATCATGAGTCAGGTAGTTATTCTCATGCACCTTCAACTGTCTGGAAGCATAAGCTATAACCTGATCATGCTGCATCAACACTGCTCCCTAACCCGAGTTTAGATACATCGGTATATAACACAAAATCTCCTTGCCCTGTTGGCATGGCTAACACTGGCGCTGAATAAGAGCTTGCTTCAAAGTATCAAAGCTCTTCTGACATTCATCACTCCATACGAATTTAGCATTCTTCTTGGTCAATGAAGTGAATGGCACTGATATCGAAGAAAACCCTTGAATAAATTTTCTGTAGTAGTCTACTAGGCCTAGGGAAACTGCGAATCTCTGACGCATTCTTCGGTTCAACCCAATCTCTGACTGCCTGCTACCTTAGCTGGATCCACCTCGATACCACTGCTAGATATTATATGACCCAAAAAGGCCACCTTCTCCAACCAAATTCACATTACTGAACTTCACAAATAACTGCGACTCTGCAAGATCTGTAAGACTGTCCTCAAATGTTGACTGTGCTCCTTGTGGCTTCTCGAGTATATAAGAATGTCTTCAATGAACACTATGACGAACTGATCTAGGTAGGGCTGAAATACTCAATTCATCAAATCCATAAAATTGCTGGAGCATTCGAAAGTCCAAACAGGCATCACTAAAAACTCGTAATGCCCATACCTGCTTCTGAAAGATGTCTTATGAACATCGGCGTCCTTCACCTTCAGCTGGTGGTACCCCGAATCGAAGATCTATCTTAGAGAACACTGTAGCTCCCTGTAACTGATCGAACAAGTCCTCGATCCTTGGAAGAGGTATTTATTCTTGATCGTTACCTTGTGCCTCATGCTCCCATCCTTCTTCTTCACAAAGAATTACTGGTCGCGCCCCATGGTGAGGAAAACTAGGGCGGATGACATTATTGTCTAGAAGCTCCTGAATCTGCTGCTTGAGCTCTAACATCTCAGCTGGAGCTAGACGGTACGGTGCCTTAGAGATTGGCACAATGCTTGGCATAAGATCAATGGCGAACTCCACCTCTCTCTCTGGTGGGAGGCCTGTGATGTCATCTGGAAAGACGTCAGGAAACTCTCTGACTACTGATACTTCAGATATAGACGGAGTGGGTATGTCAGGTGCAGAAAACAACACTGGCCAAGAAAGCCTGACACCCTTTGTTAATGATTCGTCGCGCCTGCATGCAAGAGATCATGCGAGGGAAAGCTCCTCCATCTAGCTGGATCAAGAGAAACTGCTCCATACCCTAAGGTCTTACTAACACCAACTTTTTTGAAGTCGATAAGAACTCTGTCCTTCGTCATCCAGTCCATTCCCTGAATGATGTCAAAATTCTGGCATCGGCAACACAATCAAATCGGCGTACACTAGGTGGCCCTGCAGTTCCAGATCGATGTCTCTGACAACGCTAGTAGCTGACAATTATTCCCTGATGGGACTATCACTGAGTAGCTCACGTCGAGTCCAATAGACTTGACGTCCAGGTGACTAGCGAATGTCTCCGAAATAAAGGAGTGGGTGTGTAACGTACCGTACTTTTTTCTTACTTAAAATTTGTTGAAAAATTAAAAATTTTCTTAAATAAAAGGCGAACCTTCAAAATTCGATAAAATAAATGTCATCCCCAAATATTGTTGCAACAAAGATCTCAAATGAAGTTTTACTAAAAGGGCTTGTTTAAAACTCATAATCGATAACATGAAATCAGAGTATTTTGGACAGTTCCATAAACTCTTAAAAACTGGGCGGTCCTCGGGTCTGGCCTCCCCCTCAGTCCAAGCCAGCTCACTGGTCCTCACCCCTCGTCTCCTCCCAAATGCATCCCCACCTGCATCGATCAAGTCTAGTGAGTCTAAAGACTCAACACGTATAAACAGGAAGTAGCGAGTAATACGTAATACAATCGCATATGCGACTGTTAAAATAGAGTGTACATACTTGAAACTTGAACTGCACTTAAACTTGAACATACATCATAACATAGACGTGCCATCAACATAAACTTTGTCTTAACATACATGCATACTTGTACATATTTGAACATACATAACTTCATCATTTTGCGTAGAGGCATGTTTCAAAGCAAGTGACCCATTACATAATACGCCTGATCAGACTAAACTACAGTACTGGGCTGACAGGGAAAAAATCCCACTGCCACATACATGAGATCCCCGTTAATGCTTTAACGGGGTGGACTGGTCCCTCGTCATGTTTTACCGCTTTCCATCCTATACTAATTTGGTCACAAGAACATTTAGCATACCTCAAAAACTTGAAATATTTTCTTATTTGCACGTCGAACATACTTACTAGGTGTCGAGGATTCGTTGGATCTCGCTCGGCGCCACTGCTGCACAAACTAACATGAGTTTGAAATACTTAACTTGTATAACTTAGACTTAGGTACTCGAGCTTACCACCGAAATGAATAAGTAGCTTATGACATTCTAGTTCCCTTGGGACTTGACCTCTTTTAAGCATCGTACTAACTATTATCTTGAACCCCAAAACAAAACTTGATGTGAAGTCTAATTTTTTTTCCCCAAAATATTAAGTACACGGACCCCATGCCCAGGTCCGGCTCCGGGTCAGTGTAGGTACTGTAAAGGACATACCGAAAAGAAGGAAGGACACGGACTCCGTGCCAAGGTCCGTTGTAGGGGTCTGTGTAAACTCTGTAAAAAGGCAATTTTTTGAAGAAACATGGGCACGAATCCCGTGCCAGGGTCCGCGTACTCACTGTTGACGCGAACTGCTGGAAATTCAATACATAAGATGCTTAATCTCCTAACTTGATTGTACGGACTATGAATCGACACCTCGAGTCCCATCCTAGGGTACTATAACGCTGACTCGAGCCTATTCAACTGTCCCAAAACAACGACGCATCACAAGCAGCTCAATGAACCCATGAACACGACTTTTGACAACAAAACGATTTTGACGACTACTCAATCTCCCAAGTGCCCTAACAACGCGAGAAAAGAAACGTCAATAACCATCACAACATCATTAACGACCCTACCTACACGCAACAGCGCTCACTCGTCGATCTCCAAAGAAGCCTGCAACCATAAACTTCAAGAACACATCAATAACATAATTTTTCAGAAACGCAGTTTTGAGCAGTCCCACGAAAATGATCATTTCTCAATCAATTTTTATACAAAGATTTCGAATTTTTATATCAAATCGAAGGTATCAAAAATTTCTACGTTTCTTACGTTGAATGTTTTACCAAAATTTCGACCAAAAACATCTCAGTATTTAAAAGATCAGTAAAACGAGATTTGAGATCCCAAAAATAGTTTCAAAGTGATCCAAACATGATTGCTCAAACTTCTACGCATCACACATGTATTTTCTCGCATAAAAACATCACAACACATAATATGACTAGATCAACGCAGGAAAAACAGAATATACATGCCTTTTAATATTTAAAACTCACGATACGGCGATACCGAAGCCGAGACGGAGTGAGGTTGATCCGGCACGAACTGTGGCACTATTTTCTTGCAATAAAAATCACCGAAAACTTGCTGGAATTTCAAAAGGGAGGGGTGGCTTGCTGTTCTCATCAAGAACCCTAAGTTTCTTTCTTTTAAAAATATAAAATTCTGAATGAGTTATGTGTGTGTGTTATGTCGTGTGGTGCTGTGTGTAAAAGTGTGTGTGTGCGTGTGTTTGATAGAAATTAGGGAAATAATTTTTGGCTTAATAAAATCATTAACAACTAATTAAAAATGTTGACCTTCCCCTACTAAAAATGAAAACCCTTAATTAAAAACAAAATGTACAAGTGACAACCATAAAAACTTTAAAGTCGTGAAACCACCTAATAATTACATTAGGCTTTTAAAATACTAAAAACTAACTAAATTATGTAAAATGTCCCAAGCTTAACTTAAAATAAAATACCATATTTTAAAATTGTTAAAAATCGTCACTGGTCTCTTTTCCTTGATCCCGCATCGAATAATCGCCTGAAACATGAAACTCGAGGAAAATATTTTAACGTGCATCACCTAACATTAAAATAATGCAATTAAATAAATCATGCATCACTAAAATCATTTTAATTTAAATAAATGATTTAACAATTTAAATAAATGCATGGGTTCTACGTGTACTGATTTGGGCTCTACAATTCCTCTCCCACTTATTTAAATTTCGTCCTCGAAATAAATCTTATCAAATAACTCTGGGTAGCGGATTCTCATATCTTCCTCGGTCTCCCAAGTGGTTTCCTCCACTGCTTGATTCAGCCACTGACTTTGGACCAACTTGGTCACCTTGTTCCGAAGTCTGCGCTCCTGTCTGTCTAGGATTTGGACGGGTCTTTCCTCATATAAGGTCTGGAGTCCAATTGTAACGGTTCGTAGTAAAAAACATGCGATGAATTAGCTAGGTACTTCCTCAGCATCGAGACGTGGAACACATTGTGTACCCGGTCAGACTTCGGCCGGAGGAAGGCAACACGATAAGCTAGTGTCCCAACTCTATCAAGAATCTCGAACGGTCCAATAAACCTCGGACTCAGCTTGCCTCTTTTCCCAATCTCATAAAACCCTTCATAGGTGCTATCTTTATAAAAACGTGTTCACCTATGGCAAACTCGAGATCTCTCCTCCTCCTTATCAGCATAACTCTTTTGGCGACTCTGGGCGGTCTTTCATTCTGTCTCAGATCTTGACCACCACATCTGCAGCTGCTGAACTATCTTCGGACCAAGTTCTGCTCTCTCTCCGACTTCATCCCAATGTATCGGCGATCTGCACTTCCTCCAATACCAATGCCTCGTAGGGGAGCCATACCCAATAGATGCTGAAAACTATTGTTGTAGGTAAACTCCAACTAGAGGTAGTTTTGATTCCAACTCCCTTGGAAATCGATTATACATGCTTGCAATAAATCTTCCAAAACCTGAATCACTCGCTCAGAATGGCTTGTCTGTCTGCGGGTGAAAAGTTGTATTGAAAAGCAACCTTCGTCCTCATGGCTGCATGTAAACCTCTTCCAGAAGGACGACGTAAACCTCGGGTCCCTGTCGAACACAATAGAAACTGGGATTCTGTGCCAACGGACTATCTCTCTGATATAAAGCTCACACATACTGCATCATGGAAAAAAGTCGTTCTTCACTGGCAAACAGTGCGCTGACTGGTAATTCGATCCACTATAACCCAAATAGCATTGGATCCCCTGACTGACCTTGGCAACCCAACAACGAAGTCCATGGTGATATTCTCCCATTTCCACTCGGGGATAGGGAGTGGCTTAAGCATTCCTGCTGGCCTCTGCTGCTCTGCCTTCACCTGCGGACAAGTTAACATTCAGACACAAATCGATAGATATCTCGCTTCATACATGGCCACCAATACAGAATCTTTAGATCGTTGTACATTTTGGTACCTCCTGGGTGAATGGAATACAGAGATGCATGTGCCTCTGTCAAAATATCCTCTCTGATCGAATCAACACTAGGCACCCACATTCTACCTCTGTACCTCACAACACCATCTGACACTGTGTGGAGTACACTGCTCATGGCTTCGTCTTTCAGTCTCCATTTCTGTAACTGTTGATCTGAAGGCTGTCCTGCAAAGATTCGGTCTAGTAAGGAAGACTGAACTGTCAAATTAGACAGTTTAGGAGCCCTGTCCTTAGGATAAACCTCTAGCCCAAAACTCTGAATCTCTGACTTAAGAGATCTCTGTACTGACAGTTGTGCTACGACCGCAACTTTTCTGCTCAAAGCGTCTGCCAAAACATTAGTTTCCCTGGATGGTAGCTAATTTCACAATCATAGTCTTTTACCAACTCCAACCACCGTCTCTGTCTATATTCAGTTCTTTCTGCGTGAAGAAATACTTGAGACTCTTGTGATTGGTAAATATCTGGCATTTTTCGCCGTACAAGTAGTGTCTCCAAATCTTCAATGCAAAGACAACGGCAGCTAACTCAAGGTCATGAGTCGGGTAGTTCTTCTCATGCACCTTCAACAGTCTGGAAGCATAAGCTATAACCCGACCCTGCTGCATCAACACTATGCCTAATCCGAGCTTAGATGCATCGGTGTATAGCACAAAATCTCCTTGCCCTGTTGGCATGGCTAACACTAGCGCTGAAATGAGAGCTTGCTTCAAGGTATCAAAGCTCCTCTGACATTCATCACTCCACTCAAATTTAGCATTTTTCTTAGTCAGTGAAGTGAGCGGCACTACTATCGACAAAAATCCCTGAATAAACTTGCGGTAGTAACCGGCTAAACCCAGAAAATTGCGGTCTCTGAAGCATTCTTTGGTTCAACCCAATCCTTAACAACCGCTACCTTAGCTGGATCCACCTCAATACTGCTGCTAGATATTATGTGACCCAAAAACGCTACCTTGTCCAACCATAATTCACACTTACTGAACTTCGCAAATAACTTGCGACTCTGCAGGATCTGCAACATTGTCCTCAAATGGCTGTGCTCCTCATGGCTCTTCGAGTATATTAGAATATCGTCGATGAATACCATGATGAATTGATCAAGGTAAGGCTGAAATATTCGGTTCATGAGGTCCATGAAAATAGCTGGAGCATTCGTCAGTCCAAATGGCATCAATAAGAACTCGTAATGCCCATACCTGGTTCTGAAAGCTGTCTTATGAACATCGGCATCTTTCACTTTCAGCTAGTACCCCGATCGAAGATCTATCTTAGAGAACACTGTAGCTCCCTGCAACTGATCGTCTAGGAAGTGGGTATTTATTCTTGATCGTTACCTTGTTCAATTCTCGGTAATCGATTCACAGCCTCATGCTTCTATTTTCTTCTTTACGAAGAGTACTGGTGCGTCCCATGGTGAGAAACTAGGGCGGATGAATTCCTTGTCAAGGAGCTCCTGAAATATGCTGTTTGAGTTCTAGCATCTCAGCCGGAGCTAAACTGTACGGTGCCTTAGAGATTGGCACTGTGCCTGGCAAAAGATCAATGGCGAACTCCACCTCTCTCTCTGGTGGGAGGCCTGTGACGTCATCTGGAAAGACGTCAGGAAACTCTCACTCTCTGACTCTACTGTACTCAGGTATAGACGGAGTGGGTACGTTAGGTGCAGAAACAACACTGGCCAAGAAAGCGTGACACCCTTTGTGAATGAGTTTCTGCGCCTGCATGCAAGAGATCATGCGAGGAAAACTCCTCCATCTAGCTGGCTCAAAGAAAACTGCTCCATACCCAAAGGTCTTACTAACACCGACCTTTTTGGAAGTCGATAAGAACTCTGTTCTTCGTCACCCATTCCATTCCCAGAATGATATCAAATTCTGGCATCGGCAACACAATCAAATCGGCGTACACTAGGTGGCCCTGCAGTTCCAGATCGATGTCTCTGACCACGCTAGTAGCTGACAATTTTTCCCCTGATGGGACTGTCTCTGAGTAGCTCACGTCGAGTCCAATAGACTTGACATCCAGGTGACTAGCGAGCGTCTCCGAAATAAAGGGTGGGTGGCTCTTGAGTCTATCAGGGCCTTCGTTGCTAGTCTCTTTATGAATATACTTCTTGAGAGACG